>NC_092188.1:25446864-25746864 GCF_043641665.1 Enoplosus armatus
GGAAATGAGTTAGCATTTTTACACTTCGGGTTCCCTCGTCTGGAAGTCGATGGGTTTTTGGGTCAGATGCCTGAAATAAGGTCTTTGGTTACACACAAGCTGTAGAGATTTCAACGTTTTGTTCTGTGACATAAAATACGTCAGTAGATACCCCCCACTCCTGAATTTTGAACGTATCTTAAAAAAGGCGGTTGCTAACAAGTGGCATTAGCGTCTTCATGCCGAACACGGACAAGTCATCTATTCACTAGTCACTAGTACTCTATATCGATGGCCAAAGCGCAAAACTTCCTATCTGCAAAATGATCCAGGAAAAGTGGGGAAAAACCTCTTATGTTCACTTTGTGAGGCACGAATACCTAGTCGGTATTGTTAACACATAATATAGTAATATAGTCCCAAAACAGTGTATTATGTATTGGGTATCCTTAACAAATAGCATTCTACAAGAAAACAAGTTTTTTTTGGTTTCTCAAAAAAGTGCATTTTTCAGATAGGAGGTTTTGCTCTTCGGCCATCGATATCTATCTGTCTATATATCTATATCTATCTATATTCTCTTAAAAGTGAAGCTCAGCGGTGGTGACGTTGAAGTAATGCGACCGTGCTGTAGTTCATTTATAGCCTAACGTTAGCTTTTTACTTCTGGCGATTCCATTTACGCTTCAAAAATCCTAAAAGTGGTGTTCATTAGTGAAGATTATCTTCCTGAACAAAACCTGTAAGTATCATAAACTATTTGTTTTGCCACAGAGCTTATTTTCTGCAATAATCCAAAATCTCATGGAACAATCCCATTGGCTTTTAGTGGAGGGAACCAGGGTCGACGCTAACTTCCGGGTTGGCCTACAGAAATACTTCACCCCTGCAGCACTCTGTTAATGTGGTAACTGTCCTTGTTCCAGGCAGATCAGCGCTTTGTCTGGAATGGCCATCTGTTGAGGGAATTCATGGCACAGCCAGAGGTAAGACAAAATGACTGACTTCTCTCTATGGGATGGTGGGGGCCTGAGGGTGGCCCACTGGAGTAACGGGTGGGCGGGGCTAGCTGTCACCCCATATCCCATAGCGAGAGACATTGAAAAGTAGGCTGAGATTGAGATGTCTCATCAGACCGACCTTTTAATTCCAGCAGTGTAACTTTTGCGATGGTTGTGATTGTCTATTCAGAGAACCACGGTTACATAGGTAGCCTTTGTTTTATTACAGAAGAATAATAGAACACAGAACAGCATGTCAGTAACACTGCTCTCATCCCACAGCTACACAGGTTTGTGTATCCTGTCGTCCACGGTTGTATCCTTGCCTGTTGTTGTCTGCCTGCCGCAGTTTATTCCTCCCCTGTAAAATGAATAATACTGTTTTAGCGAATGAGTGCAAGACCTTTCATGTCGGGCCAATCTCACCATGTTATCGGAGTGAAGCAAGGTGTGTCCAGTTGATTGGAGCCTTCATGGCTTTATTTTTAGATTCATGACAGCTTTATGCTGTTAAATGTGTTGATAGATAGAGATAGAGTTTGGTTTTTTTTGTGCTTGACCAGGATGTCTATTAAGTATGAAAGAGTAATAGGGCCAGATCATTTTTTTTAATTTGCATTTCGAGAATGAAGGCAAACTAACAGTATCAGTGCGAAAAAAAAATCAGAGGAGGAAGATTTTTTTTTTTTGCATTTTGAGAATAAAGTCGAAATGATGGCTATGGCATCAGAAAGCGATTTAAAGCTCAGTGGGCTTTGCGCAAATGATATGAAAGGCAGCCAGAATCTACCTACAACTTTGTTCTGGACATTTTCCACTTTGTCCTTGACATTTCCTCTTTGTTCTCGAAATACAAAATAAAAACAATCCCTTATGCTTGGCCCTAATACTCCATCGTAATTAGGTGCCTATTAGATGTAGAAAACCACTACAGTCTGCCATACGGTGCCTAAAAGGTGCTATAATATTAAAAAGAGTGTTTGAATCTTGCCCACTTTAAATCAGTGGGTATCCGGTATAAGATAAGATAACTCTTTATTAATCCATTCATGCTATTTTTCTAATGTGTATGGCACTGACTCCTTACTATTCCATGTCAGCACTGTTGCTTCCTTAACATCTGTTGACTAGTCATCACCATGAAGTCGAGCTGCATCAACGGAAAGGTCTTTGAGTGGAGTATTATCTCCCGGAGGAGCTGCTTCAGAGCCGGCGTCCGCTACTATGTCCGAGGTAACACTGCGTCCACGCGCTGGATGTGGCTGCGTCCCATTCCCGCTGCTCTACTCTCTTCGTCTCTGTCACAGTTGCGATGTCCAATGACAAAGACAAAACCAGTAACGAATGAATTGCATTGCTGCATATTAGCTTCATGTCAGCTGTCAGTAAACATAGGCGTTTATACACGTTCAAGTGTCCCATTCATGTTACCTGCTTTTGCAAAGAACACGCTATGCACTACTGGGACTTTGAGACCTTTGGATGTCTAACTTCTCTGTTTCCGTCTGTAGGCATTGATTCCGAAGGCCATGCTGCTAACTATGTGGAAACGGAGCAGATAGTGCAGCACAGCAGTGCAAAGGCTTCGTTTGTTCAGGTGAGCCAAAGCAATAATGCTACAGGAGAGAGATTTATTGACTTGTTAGGGTGGAACGTTTGCACACGGGGAGGCGAGCCCCGGCATTAAAATGGTTAAATCTCCCGCTAAAGTAAACGCCGCGTAAAATAGGGAATTTGAAAACAGTGATGCGCAGAGAGTGGACAGGGAAGAGACTTATCCCAGCAGCCTACGTCCGGTGAGCCACGTGTGCTACATGAGTCCGACAGGTGGTTGAAAATGGTGCCGTAAACCCACTGCAATGCGGGGCTTTTAACATGCTTTGTGTATGTTGCGTTTATGAAAGCAGTGCGATGGCGTGTTAATGCATTGTGCCGTTTTCTTCATAGACAAGAGGCTCCATCCCCTTCTACTGGTCCCAAAGGCCCAATCTCAAGTACAAGCCAAAACCACAGATCAGCAAAACAGTCAACCACGTAAGCTGTCTTCACAGGCACATCAGACCAACCCAGCTCGCTGTGCGTTTGTGATCGTATTGTGATCTTTCTTTATGTGTATCCCCCTAGTTGGATGGATTCCAGAGACACTTCGACTCACAGATTATTCTCTATGGAAGACAAGTCATTTTGAACTTGGTAAGGGGAAAAGAAATGTGTGATCATTCTACCACCTGTATTACTTTCATACCGATACTATTCTCACACTGTTTAATCTATGACTTTACGCAGACTAGAAAGAAGCAGTCGAAGTAAAAGAATACCATGACAATGACAAACACTCGTGTGTGGTTGTTTGCGTTATTTTTGTAGATAAGAACACTGAGTTCTTGGCGTCCATTTTTTTTTTCTTCACAGATCAACCAAAAGGGCTCAGAAAAACCGCTGGAGCTGGCATTTGACAAGATGGTGACCAGTTTGGGTAACGGCATGATCAAGTAAGATCACTACCAGCTCCATCGGTTACCCCTTGCATGTGTCGGGGTTGTCTCAGTGCCTCGTGTTTACCCCCACCTCAAACGTGGTTGAGGTCATTATATATATTTTTTTTAGTCAGTGCTTGCTTTTCCGCAGGTACATAGCCTTTGATTTCCATAAGGAGTGCAGTCGGATGAGGTGGCACCGCCTGCAGATCTTATTGGACATGGTTGCTGAAATGCAGGATGAATTTGGGTCAGTGTGCTTTTCCCATTCACCATATTCACGTCAGAGTAAAATGGCCGCCGTGTGAATATGGTCGGTTGTGTGTGTGTGCGAGCCGATACACAAGCAGAGCAGGTAGATTTCTATGTGCTCTACGTCAGAAGTAATGGCGTGTATGTGGATTCAGATATTTCCTGGTGGATGCAGACGGGCAAGTGCTGATGAACCAGGAGGGGGCATTTCGGAGCAACTGCATGGACTGTCTGGACCGCACCAATGTCATCCAGTGCATGCTGGCCCGACGCTCGCTGCAGTCCCAGCTACAGGTAGAGCCCCGTAATCATACAGGTGGAGGGCACAATAATAAAAACAACGGAGAACAATGGCTGTGCTTCAGTTAGAATGCATTCCAGTGGGGACTCCTGCAGCCCCAATCCACTTCTGCATGCTCCATATTTGCTCAGTTAGTCCAACATAATTTAAAGGGTGACATTATTTCCCTGCAAGTCATTTCATGATTAATATAAATACTAATAACATGGACAGCGTGAACACACCAAGGCTGGCTAAAACAAAATGTGCGTGGAATGAACCTGCATTAGGATGGCTCACATAATGAATTCAGCATAATGTCAAGTCACACTCGCCACTCCGCTGCTCTTGCGTGTGTCTCTTTTCCACACGTCCTGCGGAAGTTTCACATTAAAATCCTACCGGGAATGGATTGTGCCCTTCAAGCTGCTGGGAGGCTTTTTAATGTGATTATCTTCAGGAAGTGAAAGTAGCCCAACTCCAATTGGAACCCTAGACATATATACCTAGGCGCCGCGTTGCTGGGACACGTCAACGCGTCCGCCATATTGGACCGGGCAAGACTGGTCTGTAAACATACAAGAGGGTAGCTGTGTTTTGTTTTTTTTCTGGATAAAAAGCACTGTAATGTTCATTTCTCAACCGATTTTCAATGATTATTATTAAGAGTGTGTATCAACGTTAGGCTTACATTCACTGAATTACTTGCGTGGTGCAAAATAAGTAATTGTCATGAGGAATTATAAAAACTCACATTTGCCATATTTTTAAGAGGAAAAGGAAAGCCATTCACCACCACTTACCGGTCAAAATGTCTCCACCACATTGTGCTTTTGAATTTAGGATACTGTGCAATTTTAGGGCATTTTTTCGTCATGTCCAGTAACTGGAGACATAACTTTTTTTTTTTTTTCCTTCTACTCCTCGTAGATCATAAACCTTTGAATATAAAAACGAGTCCTTGAAATCGGTCGACAAATGTCAACGTTACAGTGCTTTTTATTCAGAATAACCACAGCTCCCCCATTCACTTGGATTTGTTTACAGACCAGTCTTGTCCGGTCCAATATGGCGGCGACGTTTCATTATTGTCTATGAATGAAATAAGTAGCAAAGTAGAAACGATTGGAAATAAAGAGTGAAGGGAGGGAGGCTTCTTATTAAATATCATTAAATACATTTTACCTGCTTAAATGGAAATAAAGAGTGAAGGGAGGGAGGCTTCTTATTAAATATCATTAAATACATTTTACCTGCTTAAATTGTATTCTAACTTCACACTAAGGTTCAGGCCAAATCAGTCGTCGCAGCGATTTAGTCCAGGGTTGGGCGGCGATGTGGGAGCTCCGGAGCTCCGAAGTCGAGTTGCGTTTCTCCAAAAGTTGAATCCGTTTCAACCATGCGGCACCCCCGGCGGTCCCCACCACCGCAGCCTAAACTGCTTACCCACATTCAAATGAATGGGAGGACTGGCGGAACGCCTGATTTGGTCTGAATGCAGCCTAAAACGTGCTTCTGTTTCAAGTGAAAATTGGGTCCAAGTGACTGGATACGTCAGTCAATAGTAGCTTTTAGTTTATCAGCCTTCGACAAATGTGTCAAAAGGTTAATTTTGGACTTACCTCTAAATTCAAATCTCTGTGTGTGTGTGTGTGTGTGCGTGGCTGCAGAGAATGGGAGTCCTCCACATGGGCCAGCAGATTGAAGAGCAGGCAGACTTTGAGAAGATGTACAAGAACGGTGGGCTCTCCCCGACACAACAGCAGTTCCAGTAATCACTCGGCACGCCTACATTTGAGGTTGTAGATGTTAATGTGATCCGTTTGCTCTATTCCCCTTTCTGCTTCGTGTTCTGTCCCCGTCCGTTCACATGCAGCCTGGGCAGACAATGCTGATGCCTGTGCCAAGCAGTATGCGGGCACTGGTGCCTTGAAGACCGACTTCACCAGGTTAGTTTTCACACAGCAAACAGCCGACATCCAGCTGAACTAGGGATGCTAATTTAGAATTGTTTTTTTTCTGACCAATAGCCGACCCTCGTTAACCAGTAATTAAACCATTAACTGACAAGTTTAAAATGTGCTATTTGGATTGGACAAATATCTGTGACCCCCTTAAAAAATGACCAATAGGCCTGCAATAGCAGCACAAACAACAACAGAACATGAGGATTCACATGTCATTGAATCCTTCAGTGCAGAGACCGCTGTATAGAACATGTAATAGTCATAGGCATTTTTTTATAACTTATTAAAATAAATAGCTGAGCAAACAGGCGCCAGACTTTTGCAATAGGCTAATTAATGATCAAAAGCAGCTGACAGGTGAACAAAACGGAAACTTGCAGTCACATTTTTCAGACCCCGGATAGTCCTAAAATAAAATAAACAGGCCAGGTCTCCCTCAGTCCTGACTCGCGGCAGGCTTGGTTTTTATTCAGAAATACCAATGTCAACAACTGTGAGACCCCGCGGCGGAGAACCGTTTCACTGATTTAACTGAAAATTCTTTTTGTCAGTTAATGGTTGATTATTAAGATCCCTAAGTTGAACACATGTTAACTACCTGCTATTGACAAAGGTCTAAGGATGGAGATGTTGGCTAGTCTGTCTATCCGTCCATTTGCCCCCCCCTCCCCCCCAACGCTTTGGTCCAGAGCAATATATCTGAACAAATAATGACCTGATTTTACAATGGGCTGTAGATATTTCTGCTCCCTAGAAGATGAATTCAAATATTTTCCTGAAACTATCAGGAAATACGAAAGAAACACCAAAATCCGATGGGGATTTGTTACATCCCAGTATGATATTTCTGTCTGACATTTACACTGCCATCTGGTCAGCCTTTTCCCAATTTAATTTGACCCTGACCGATCACTACTACGGACCGATGCATCCAGTCACTTTGCAGTCTAAGTCTAAGTCTAAACCTGTCAGATACCGGTGACGCTTGAGGAAAGGTCACGGGTCACCAAATGGTTTGGATTCATCCTCTGGGGGACATTAGTGATTTTCCACCTGGTGCTGAACTACATGTTGGGTTTTTTTCAGGACAGGGAAGAGGACTCAGCTTGGGCTGGTGATGGACGGCTGGAACTCCATGATCCGATACTACAAAAACAACTTCTCTGATGGTTTTAGACAGGTGGGTCCAAACCTTCATGGATCTGCCGTGCTGCTGAGCGTGGATCAGTGATCTTGTGTTTTATGGTCATGAAATACAATGAGTATATCAAGCTAGAGGCATCGTCACCAGATTGAACTCGGTGCCAGGTGAAGTAAACCTGCTACCTGCTGCAGTGACTGTACTATGTGGTCCACCATATTAACTAAACAACAATGTAAGTAAGTATCAGCAATGTGTGAGGGAATGTTTAGAGGGGCCAGAGGGCACTAAAACCCCATCAGAGCGTCAGTACTCAGTCTGCAGAGCTACTTCCTGGTTCAACTTTGACCAGCCATAGTTGTTTTTCCTTGTTGCACTTTCCAATTCACTGCACAATTACAAGGAACATTTTGGGTTTATTAACTTTTGTTTTCATTCCCAAATAACATACTGCATGTCTAGCAGTGCTGCTGGCGCCGCCTCCCAGATCTCAACAACGACATGAGTAGAATGTTACATAACCGAAAGAAATGAACTACAAAGTAAGGCTGTAATCGTGACACCGCGCCCTGTTTTTATAGCATCAAATAACTCATTAAAACCAAACGTATCAGACAAAAAACTGATTCAACCAGTCCTGCTGCACTGCTCCCCCCGCTTCTTCACCATGTTGACCGTCTCCGACTAACAACGAACTGACACACTGCCTCCAAAATCCTCTGCACACCCAAAAACACAGAAGCTCGTTTTAGGGCAGAGTTTAGTCCCTTCTGCCACGGCAGCCCTGAACAAACTGCCTCGCTGACGCTGTTGTGATACTGGAGGGGGCATGAATGGATACGTTTTATGTATTGTCCATATCTGTACGTTTCTGTGTTGCGCTGGCTGTGAAAACAAATCTCCCCCCGGGTCAATATATCTAAATCCAAAATCTTGCATCTTGCAGGACTCCATCGATCTGTTCCTGGGGAACTATGCCGTGGATGAAGCCGACTGGACCACCCCGCTGCGTGACCCCAAAGACTGGAAGTTTCTGACGGTAAGAGGGGCTCACGGAGATTGATGAGTTGTCATTTTTCCCAAAGTCTTTTAATGCGACTTTGCTCTTCTTTCCCTTCTCCAGTTGCCCATCATCATGGTGGTAGCATTCTCCATGTGTATCATCTGCCTGCTAATGGCCGGTAAGACAAACTGCAAGAAACTGCCATTACCAGGAATTTGCATACTCACAAACCAAACCAGATTAGGATTTATTTATCTTAAAATGAATTCATATCAGGCTTAAACAACGTAGGCACCAATTACAGTTTTTGGAAAGTTCCCCAATATTTGGGAATTGAATTGGTTTTAAATGTCCTCCACTGACTCAGTATGACCTGCTGTCCCCTGTCAGGTGAGACGTGGACTGAGACTCTGGCCTATGTCCTGTTCTGGGGAACAGCCAGCGTGGTGACAGGTGGCCTCATCCTCTTCAATGGACTGGACTTTGTAGATGCTCCCAAGCTGGTCCAGAAGGAGAAGATGGACTGAATGTGTGCGTGTGGAAAGCAGCTAGGCCCTGGCGAGCTCACCGCCTCATCCTCAAGCTCTTCATCGCTTTACCTCCAGCATCAGCAGGCCTGGAGCCTCTACTAACGGAGGGTGGAGTGGAGGAGGGCGGTGGGTACCAGGGCTGGCCTCGTGTGCTACAACGGTGGAAAGACAAAGAGACTGGGAGTGCACGGGCCTGCTGCTGTCCACACTGCAGCGGCTATCACGTGGACAGGACTGTCTGTCCACAGGTTTTACTGGACACTGAACCTCTGGAGTTTGTTCTAACTGAATGTCGTCGTTCCTGATGTCAGGGGAATGCTGCGGGACTCATTTTTCACTTTCACCCATTGCATTCCCTTAACGGATGCATAGGGATCAGATTCAAAACTGCTGTAAATGAATTACTGTACGTACTGTCCATTTGCCTTTTGTCTTCGTCTGTTTGCTGTTGCCAATATACGTTCATGTACAGTTGCACTCTCCCAGGCTATACGCTGAGGAGTAACGGGTCCACAAGGCTGTCCCAAAGGCTTCTGTTGCCACCATTTTAAATTACACAGCCAGTGTATCATTGGAAGTCCTCAGTATCCCACATATCTATTGACAACTTGTTGAATGGTGCATTTGAGCGGTCTATCACTTCATAGAGTCAGCAAATGTATCAGGTGTTTTGTGATTAGGTGGTCATCAGTCACTGGTAGTTGTGTAGAAGTACTGTAGAAGGTTAACATGGGCTGTTCCTGTCCGTACCCTGTCCAGCACTACACGTAAGCTGTTAGAAAGAAATGGAAGGATCGGATATATTCACCTATAGCCCGGTAACATCTCTGGCCAGTCATTCATCATGTGTTGAAGTGCATCACTGCAAACTGGCTGCAAATGCCATGGAACTTGCCCTTTTGGAGTTTACGATTTATTTATTTACCATAAAACGTAAATTGTGGACAGAAATGATGAAAACAGAAAATGTCAATGCCACGAAGTAATTGCCGCAGTAGGAAGGGAAGTTGCAGGTTAGTTCAGGTAACTACTCGTGGACAATCTGATGTAAATGACTGCTTGGTTTGATGGAGATTGGCTTTGTTAGATTGGATTTTGCCTGTTAAGTGACGTCGTGCAATCTCTCGTTTCTTAAATATGTGAAACGTTTATATTGTTTAATGTTGCGTTCTGTTCAGTAGTGTAATTCGGGAGGACTGCCAATTTGTGCCCTTGATTTCATTTTCTTTTTCCCCTGACACCTGCCAGGCTCCGGGGCAGTTATCCTGGTGCTAAGAATGTTCAGCTTGATGAGGATCCCCCAAATGCATCATTAACTTTTGTCGCTGTAGATTTCTGCTTCTTTATCAGTGGGCCTCGTGCAAGAACCACTGGTAAAACGGTTTCAGGCTTAAGTAGCATGCACAAGTATTTCCAACTTTCTCTTTTGGTACGAACGAAATTCATGAACAGTCCAGACCTGAGTCATGAACAGATTCTCCCTCCAAAGGGGAAAAAAAAAAACGTGTTTGACTTAAGAATCAAAATGCCTTAATCTGTTTTAAATATGATACTGAAAGTACCTAAAATAAAATGTATAACTATGACAAACTAACTGCTAATTGAATATTCTGTTCACCACATCGCCGTCATCAACTTCATCATGGCTAGCCAATTTACTGAGAGGTGTTTTAGACTTTTTTTAGATTATAGGATTTTTATTTCGGCACAGAACTTAGATTCCGCTGCAGTAGTTGTTCTCACTCTTGACAGCTGCCTCTGGGTCTTTATGCAGGTCTCCGTCCGGTCTCATTCCTTTAGGCTAGTATTCTCTCCTCTAATTCCTCTGTGACTGTCATGTCCCCTTTGACCACCTCTCATATTAGTCATGGAGCGCTTTGCTTTGGACATTTTTACCGTCTAAATCCGTATGTGCTCTGATCATTGACAACCGTATTATTATTTATTTACCAGCCGCGACAGCACGATAGAGTTCAAAGATGGGTGTGGTCCAAGCAAGGGCGCTGGAAGTAGGGGGGTAGGAAGTAGGGAAGGGCCCATTGAACCCCCTACTTTACGCCCACATTGGTTTTAAGTCGTGGGTCACTGTATCCCAGTATCTTAGTATGTGGTTGTGGTCCGATCCATGAGTACTCATGTAATAATGTAGTAATGACTACTGAGTACTCATGTAATAATGTAGTAATGACTGCTGAGTACACGTGTAATAATGCAGTAATGACTGCAGAGTGCTTGTGTAATAATGCAGTAATGACTGCTGAGTATTAATGAAATAATGTAGTAATGACTGCTGAGTCTCCATGTAATAATGTAGTAATGACTACTGAGTGCTTGTTTAATAATGCAGTGATGACTGCTGAGTATTAATGAAATAATGTAGTAATGACTGCTGAGTCTCCATGTAATAATGTAGTAATGACTACTGGGTACTCATGGGTCTGAACGTCAACATGTTCACAGGCGTCGTGGCTGGTTTCTAGCTTCATATTTTCGGGTCCTCTAACACGACCACAGACACTGCTAACTGACCTGGAACATTTGGACGAGATAACCTCGTAGAAAGAAATAGCAAAGTTAAGGATAAGAACACGAAAATGTTTGCATGAGGCCCAATGTGTTCCAAGTCAATGTATTCTGGATTGATGCTCAAAGTGTACCAAACTCTGTCATTCTAGTGTTGTGAGGCTCAGTAGGCGTTTGGTTGTCATTTTCTATCTCACAGACTGGTTTTAATAGTTGTTGAGCTTGTGACTTGAAGCCTGGCTTTGTAAGGAGCGCCTGACTGAAACCAAACTGTTGTCTTAAACCTGAACCCATTATGTTATAGTAATTGCTGTAAGTTTATTATATGAAAAAACAACTGTATATGCTGTTATGTAGGAGCTTAGTTATTTTATCCCCACCTGTTCATTCATTTGGAGGCTGCAGGCAGAAGCGTCCTTCATCAGACACCATCAGGCTCTTCTTCAAATAGTGTCGACTGTTCAGCCTCTTTACAGCTTACTGATTAACAAAGATCTCAAGGTGATATATATTTGTTTCACTGATGAAGAGTAGTCTGTAGGCTGTGATGTTTCAGTAAAATTAGATTTTGACATTAAAAACAGTGGACGTCAGAGAATAAGCTGAAGGCAATTTATTCAAGAATAAGTAGGGACTCTCCAGCCTCCTGCGAGCACCGCACACACATCTGCGCCAACATATCAGCAATCGCTGGGTGTTGGGCTGACGGTGGCCTGGTTGGAAAATTTGAACACATTGCCCAACCCTGTTGCTCAGTCGTAGTGCTTTTAGATTTGACGCACACAATTGATTGCTCTGTTCTCCTGTGCCGTTTGGAAAACTGGGATGCTCTATGACTGCAATGTTCATACCTCTCCAGTAGAACCTTCTCTCCTGTTATAGCATATGCCTGTTCCTCTGTTGCGCATATTATTATTATTATTGTGGTGTTCCTCAAGGGTCCATTCTTTGCCCACTGTTGTTTCCAATTTACATGTTTTCTCTCTGGCAGATCATTCAGAACCTTGGTATGTCCCGCCACTGCTATGTGGATGACACACAGTTATATGTCCATCTCCAGTCTTGAGTCTTTTTGATGCGGATCTCTGCTTTGAGGTTCAAGTGATGAACAATGTTTCTTGCTTCTTTCAGCTCAAAAAAATCTCCGAAAGCGACGTGCACACAGCTCTATTGAGCCGTGTATTCCTATAGCCCTCAGCAGTAATAACTTCATGAGCTGCTGTAATGATAAAATTATAACCATTAGAGACAAAATTCATCACCTCCTGCCCTCATGCGATACTGACTTACCTTCAAACACAGGAATCTCAAAAAACCTGTAAAACCTGATGTATATTTAGATTGCTTTTCTCCCATCGACCTTCACCAAATAACTAAAACCATTTCTTCATCTAAGCCATCAACATGTCTCTTAGACCCCGTCCCAACTAGGCTGCTTAAAAACGTTTTACCCTTAGTCAGCACTTCTTTACTGGACATGATCAATCTGTCTTTATTAACAGGCTACGTACCACAGTCCTTTTAAAGTAGCTGTAATTAAACCTCTTCTAAAAAAGCCCACTCTTGATCCAGAGGTTTTAGCCAACTATAGACCTATATCTAACCTCCCTTTCTCTCCAAGATTCTTGAGAAAGCAGTCGCCAACCAGCTGTGTGACTTTCTACATGACAATAAGTTGCGTGAGGACTTTCAGTCAGGTTTCAGAGCTCATCATAGCACAGAGACAGCACTGGTGAAAGTTACAAATGACCTTCTAACTGCATCAGACAGAGGACTTGTCTCTATACTTGTTTTGTCAGACCTTAGTGCTGCATTCGACACCATTGACCATCATATCCTATTACAGAGACTGGAACATTTAATTGGCATTAAAGTCATTTTTTTTTTTTAGATCAATCTCATTCTGTACACGTTAACAATGAATCCTCCATGTACGCCAAAGTTAGTCACAGAGTTCCACAAGGTTCTGTGCTTGGACCAATACTATTCACCTTATATACGCTTCCTTTAGGAGATATTATCAGAAAACACTCCATAACCTTTAATTGTTATACAGACGATACCCATATGTATCGATCAAGCCAGATTAAACCAATCAGTTAGCTAAACTTGAAGCATGCCTTAAAGACATAGAAACCTGGATGACCTGCAATTATCTGATGTTGAACTCGGACAAGACAGAAGTTATTGTTCTTGGCCCTGAACACCTCAGAAACACAGTATCTAAGGATATTGTTACCCTAGGTGGCATTGCCCTGGCCTCCAGCGCCACCGTGAGGAATCTCGGAGTTGTCTTTGATCAGGACATGTCCTTTAACTCCCACGTAAAACAAACTTCAAGGACTGCCTTTTTTCACCTCTGTAACATTGCAAACATCCTGTCTCAAGTCCATGCATTTGTTAGTTCTAGGCTGGATTATTGCAGTTCGTTATTATGAGGTTACCCCAGTAAGTCCCTTAAATCTCTCCAGCTGATCCAGAATGCTGCGGCACGTGTACTGACAGGAACCAGGAAAAGAGATCATATTTCTCCAGTGTTGGCTTCGCTGCACTGGCTCCCTGTAAAATCTAGAATAGAGTTTAAAATCCTTCTCCTGACCTACAAAGCTCTTACTGGTCAGGCACCATCATATCTTAAAGAGCTCATAGGACCCTATTACCCCACTAGAAGAGAGTAGGCTTATTATTTATTATAGTTGTTATTGTTTACTATTGTTTCTGTGCATCTCTGTCTGTCTGTCTCTTTCCCTATTATTATTGTTATTATTATTATTATTATTGTTATTACATATGTTCTTTCATTCCAACGGCATTCACCTGTTCCTTCATACCTTTACTCACAGCCTCTCCAGCTTTGCCTTTGTTTTTTATACATCAGACCAGACTGCTGCTTTACAGTACTGTTTAATGAGGGGGCACTCGTCTGACTGTATATACAGCAATCATTTACCGCCGCCCCTTCAAGCTTCTCTTTATTGCCAGTATGACCTCTGCTGAACTGAAATGTGAAAAGCTATTATGTAATTATGGGAGTGCTTATCTCGTTGCCTGATGTTTCTGTCACTGTAACTCCAGACTGCCTATGACTTGACTCCCTTGACATCAGCTGTTCTGGTGCAGCAATAAACAGGGCAGATGGTTGTAGTGTCCCGGTTTTTCCTTTGTGCTTTATTGTCATCATGGTGTGACAAAATGCCAGCTCAGAGATTGAAAGTACATTTAATTCTACTTTATTTAAAGATGCAATCATTGTTGTTATTATTGTCATTGTTGTTTTTTGGCCACTTGGGGGCAGCTGAACAAGCTGAAAACACAGCATCTGACATGTATGTCCTTGTCCTGGTTCTGCTTATTTACACATCCAGCAGATTGCCTTTTTTACACATCTGAAATACTTCCACAGTCCACGGCCACAGTAGGTCTCATCAGAGAGCTACTCACTCAGTGGGCAGAAAAATAGACGTGTCAGGAAACCCAACACAGCGCTGAAACAAATACTGCTTCCATGAAGGGTTAGGAATTCAAAGAGGACTGGAATGTAGTGTTTAGTAGTAATAATGTGCTGTGAACACGATTTGTAGAACATGAAGGTGATATCTGCTCTGTGCCTTACGGTAGCTCTCAAAACAAAGCGCGCCCCCATCTCACGGTGTCAGTTGGAATAGGTCCTCTGTATGTCTCTATGGCTGACCGAGAATATGAGTTTACGTAACGTTCTTCCGTATGTTTTCTCCACCCCTTGTACGCTGAAAAGTTTCCCTGAAACAGTGAGCCGTGTTTACTGTTGGAGTTTATTTCCGGATCCCTTTTATCAGCCTCCGTTAGATATATGTTAACAATTATTGTATTATCAGATCAGTTACTGTCAGCAACGACAGTTGTACTTTGAACAGCCTTGATCTTACGGTATACTATGCACAAAAGCGTTTCCACCATTTATCGTTTTATTGTAGGTTTATTTCTCCTGAGCAGGTCTCTGTATCTGTATTTGGTTGCTTTATTGGTTATATTGTTTTATGAGGGGGACGGGACACACAGCTTCTGATCCATCCACTCATAAATGTTGACTTACTAGTAGTGATAGTGGATCAGTAAATAATGTATTTTAGCATTCTTGATGCGCCTTCTTGCAGACTTTGTCTTAATGTTATTAGAACTGAGTAACACAGAGCTGTCGCTGGGGTGGGACTGTTGATATTGAGAGATGGTGATGAGACCATTTCCCCTGTTCGGGTGTATTTGACTTTGACTTTGAATACTTTTACTTACATAAACCTTTGAATATATGTGTTTTAATGAAGTATTAGTCCCAAGTGGTGTTCATTCTTGTAATCATGTAAAGGATTTTAGTTCTGTTTCAGCCATTGGCATTACATACGCAATGTTTTTCTGGCGTATTTGCTGGGATGGGGGATCAGACGATGAGGAAACAACAAGCTTAAAATTCCAGTTCAGATTAGCCTCAATGAGCAGAAAGAGAGAGAACCTGCTGGGTGAGCTGCCACAGGTCAAACATACAAGACACCAAGGAATTTCACTCCATTCATTCATTCACACCAATGAAATACTGTATCCAAATGTCTTCATCGGTCGTGGAGCAGCAGTTGGTAAAGGGTTGTATTATTATAAAGAGTATGTTCTAGACCTGCTCTATGTGTAAAGTGTCATGAGATGACTTTCCGACACCATTTGGCGCTATATCAATAAAATTGAAATTGAAGTCATATTAGACCAAAATAATATCATATAAACCAAAAATGTGGGCACTATACCTTCTTGACTTACAAATCAAATAACATGCTTAGAAGTGTGTGAAAGGACAAAACAAATATGAATTGTACTTTCAGTGCCTGTAGAAGCTGAATCAGCCTAGCTTTGACAAAATAATCTTAACTCGGGGTACGGTTACAAATAGCTTTCATTCTGGACTTGACCTACGCATGAAACTTCGGTGGGATGGTCACCCCGGTCCAGGACCTTTTGACTGCTTCCCACAGGATGCTGTTGGTGGTTTTGGTCTGGTGACCACAGCTGTAACCCATTTACACCTGGCATTAAAAAGCAGTCCGTATCTGGATACGTTATCTGGATGAGGGAAAACGCGTGCTAATGCCAGAATGCACTGGTGTCGGAGTGCGATCAGATCCGCCAGACCATATTTGGAGGTGGTCGGGCTGGGATTGCCAGGTTGTACACAGTACCAGCGCAGTCCTGAAAACAGTGCAATCAGTACAAGCCACGCACACATGAAGATCCTCCATAGCTTCACTGTTCCACTTCTTAGACATCCCACTTCCTCTGTTGTTATAATTTGACCACACACACATACACACTCTACATGTCCATTATTAACGTCAACATTTTCTTTCATAAAAAAATTGGTCACCATCCTTTATTCACCATGAAAATAAAAAAAAAAGCTGTTAAGACAACAAAATGGCCAGTTCCTCATGAGACGTTATATGTTAATGACACTTTTTTATTTGATTTGAATTGACATCAAACGAGTTTACAGTTCATTGTCTATGGTGGTTATTAACATGTCATTTAGCCAATGGCGCAAAAAAAAAAGCAGAGGTCACATATTTCTTGAGTATTCCAATCACTAGATCATTAGATGACACACATATCTACAGTATGTACACATTTTACATATTTAAGGGTGTACGAAGCAAATATTTCAGCGTTAAAGTGATATTTGGCACAGTAGATCTATTACTGGCTCGTACAAGGGACTTTACATATTTATAAACGGAGAGAGCACCTCTGTTTAACATACATCTCTTATGGACGATGCATGATAGCAGACGCCAACCCCTTTCAAACAAATATAAAACTAGTTATCAAAAATAGTTAATATGTAGGAAAAACAGATAATTTGTACAATCTTCTTACAAAGAGCACGCTTACCAGTCAATTCAATACAAGCTATTATTAGATGACTAGACTGTTAAAAGGTCTAGACCTGTTTATTCCAACATCTTATTTTGCTAAAACTATTCAGCCGATGTGGTATGTGGATATATATTTTTTTGTTTGCCAGCAGTTTCTCCAGCACTACATTAAAATAGTTTCAACTTGAATTTTTTCCAGTATCAAGAGTCATGTTTTGGTACTAGTGATGTAAACTGCCCCTTCTCTCATATTTCAACAAAAAAAAAAAAAATACTGACACTGACATTCGAAAAATTCCTGAAACACAGGGAAGCTGCAAGAACAAATGCTACTACTACTACTAGGCAGTCGTGCTGGGCCTTCTACAATCCTATTGCTTGACTATGATCCCATTGTGGGATTTTGTATCTCTACAAATAAACTCGACCCTGAATTAGCTCACCCCACTGAGAAGAGAATTTAAGGCTGCATAGGAAACAACGTGACTGAATTTTTTTGCAGTGTATATAAGGTATAAAAAAGACTAACATACTCAAACACCACATCTCATAACCCATTGAGTCAGTTACATTATGTACATACATCATCATTACGACCATTTGGTAAACTAGCGTCATATGAAATACTGTAGTGCAACTATATTTGCTGTAAATGTAAAAGGCAATTAAACAAACTCCATCTACACTAATAACATGTGGAATGTGATGAGCTTGAATCTCTTTCAGTGTTGATTGGAATCTGGCTCAGAGGACTTTAATACTGAGAGAAATTGCATAATAATACAGTAATACGGTAATCATACAATATATTCACTGGAAAATACCCACATTTAAAAAAACAAAACAAAACGATTTTCATTTGGATTTAATGTCCAGAGGGCATAGTTCCCTGTAGTAAAGGAGGTCCTCCTGCAGGGAGAACGACTCGCAAATTGCTTTCAAGAATGTGAAATTAAGGTGAAAGTGAAGCGAGAAATGGAGAGAAAGCGGCCGCTGATCACGTGCCACTGTCCCTCCGTGCAATAGGTGATACATGACGCGCTGTTGCCGTGTTGAGCTGAAGGACAGAGAGGTGGCGGTGGGAGGTTAGTCACTAAGCAGATACAGTGCTGGCTGTGCGCTGCCTCTTACGATGGCTGCCGTGTCTCCTCTTCCTGCAGTAGACGTACAGGGCCGTGAGGGGAACGCAGCTGACTGACGACACCAGCAGCAGCCCGATGAAGAGCTGACCGAAGACGGGATAGTCCGTCACCACTGCCTTGCCCTGCGGAAACAACAGGTGGGGTTAACACCTGTCCTCACATATTATGCGGCTAATTACTCAGCCGTTTTAGCAGAATATCAAAATGTTGCCCTTTTTGGCACAAAATTGCACAGCTCAGACCACCCCTTATCGCAAGCACACGGGACCTCCAAAATCATCATCAAATCCTTAACATTGATATCGTCGTCAATGCTGACGTTCCTGTTTTGTGAGAGATGTTTCCCACAGCAACTTATAGAGTGTCAGATCTGTTCCGCGCGGTCTATTAAACATGTTTAGACATTACACGGCAGCAGGAATGAGCCATCTACAGTCTCTGATTTGAGAGGGGAGCCTCGTGTAATCTTGCTCAACCCGTTAATGTAAAACCTGATCTGATCCACAATCAGATATAGGCTCAGAGCTGCTTCTCCACCTTGGTGCACAGGACACTGTGGGAGCACACCACAGTCAGGATGAGGGAAAATAAATCAGTGAGCAGAGGACTTACAAGATATGGAGACAAATACATGTTCAGAATAATGTTAATTGTGAGTGAAAAGAATGGCTGAAGGTTGAGGACTGGACTGATGTAATTATATAATCCTAACCCGTGTGTATGTGGATATGTATGTATACATATATGTAGATATCTATACAGCTTCTTGAAATCATTCTATTATATTGTATTTTAAATTTCATTCTTTTTTAAAAAAAATGTTGATTTACTTTTCTTTCTTTTTTTTTTAGAACATCCAAAGTAAACACGACAAGTATAAAAGACAATAAAATATCTGATTGTCACGTGGATTTCTTTCAATAAAAAGAGAATAATAAAAGAAAGAAAAGAAAGAAATCAAATAACACCCTGATGAGGGATTGTGGTCGGAGAAACACCCTCCACGTTTGTAATAGATTGCTCAGATCAGCTGGTTGGTAGAGGATCACACTCCAAAATCCAGCTTACTTAAACACATGGCGTGGATACCTTCATTAATAATTGTTCAAATCTTCCAACACAACATCACATCAGGACCAACGGAGCTCGGGTGCCGTCGGTGTGTGTGTGTGTGAATGGGTAAGTGCATTAAGGTTTACGTATATCTGTTATTTATATATAACTAAGATGCCTTCATTTCAAAAGATTCGATAAAGAATAAGAAAGGATTTGGATCCAATAAGTGGATTTCTCTTTACCTATGGTTAGCTCACTCCAGTTATATAGCCTGGAGGGGACTTGGTGTTGTGTAACGTTGAGGCTGACCTAATGCTCCCTACACCCTTTCAGGTCTTTATGTACGAGGCGACTCTCATTACTGAGCTTTCTGTTTGAGTATGGTTGTCTCACCACAGCCTCCTGAAGTCCCTGTCAACTGATTCCAAACAGATTTCACCTCTTATATTATCACTCACATAATGTGCTTTTGGCCATTGAATATTGGCATATAGAGTTGCTGCAGGGGTGACGTAATTTTGCAGGCAAACACGGAAGTTAGCATCGCCCTGCTTCCCTCGACTAAAAGCCAATGGGAATTGTTCCATGGGATTTTTGGATTACTGCAGGAAATAAGCTCTGTGGCAAAACAAAAGTGTAAAAATGCGGACTCATTTCCAGATGCCTCTTAAATAGATTTGGCGTGTGACACTGTAGCCGACGGTCACATGCAGAGCTGTTTCTGGACATTTTGTTGCCCCAGGACATCCACTGAGGAGGAGGATTGATCTTTTCATTATAATGTCTTATGACAGCTACAATTATTTCTATAATATTCAATCAGCTTCACTTAACTTCTGGTCTGCATTATGTCACCAGAATCATCATCTGTCAATTAGTAACTTTGCATGCACACTGGTCCATGTTATGTCTTACCCTGGTTTTAATCATGTTCAAGATATACGATGGACTAATAAACCTGGTTATTCATATTTATGATGCATTATCCATTTTTGTGATCTGTGCAAGGTGTGTTTGACTGAGCTGCAGGTATTCTCAGTATGACACTTTCCCTTATGGATGCCCTGACCAGGTTTTATGATCCAATATTTGCTATAATTCTATTTTTTGGACTGCATTAAAATTAGTGAAGCAATTTAGAAATGTTTTACAGCTGAGTAGAGAGTCTGTCTGGGTCTGTTATGGGGAGGTCGGCATGAGATGTTGAGGGACGCTCTTCAACCTCAGCATTTAAAAAATCCTGACGTTTTCAAACAACGGCAGCACTGCAGAGGTGCGGTTCACCTGCAGAAATGTCACCGCTGACACTAGCAGAATGACTGAACACTGTTTTCAAACATGATTTTTAAATAAAAAAAAAAACCTGGATTGGTCCAGATCTCGATCATCTCGGGAAATAAAATACTTTCACTCTAATCTCCAGCGCTGTAGATCATTCTTTATCATTACAGGACCTTTGAGTTTAACTTACTGACTACTACATGGCTGGAGTTGAGGAAGCAAATGAACACAGTATCCATATCCCTGGTATAAGTCTTATCCCAGCATGGATCATTTTCTGTAAACAATAAAATGCACACATCAGTGTGACACACAAATGAATTCAGTTGTTCGGTTGTAGTCCAGCCAGACACTACCACAAAATACACTATATATTTGTTTATTTGTTTGCAAGGGTAGCCTATATAACCTATAAAACGATATCTTCTTATTTGGAATGACATTTAGTTTAGGTGGTGTGAGGGCAGGATGTATATATCCACAATGTGCGTTGGCAACCCTGGATATGATATAGTATTGAAGGAGACGAAGCAGAACAATTGCGATTTGGATATCAGGACGGCTCTGGGTGGCCCCCGGCCCAATTGGACCCCTGCACATGCACACATTTGCACCAGCCTGGACATTGAAAAGCAGTATGTAGAAGACATAGAACAGCTCACCAGTTCTTTGTTCCATGCTTGGTAGGTGGGTGTCCCTCCCTGGATGTAGTTGACGATGTAGAAGATGAAGAGGGCGATAAGGAGAGCGGGACTGACTACTACCCACATGATCTTCCAGTACCAGTTGGGACGATGACCGAGCATGTCCTCTATGTCTTTTTCAAACCTAAAATTCCAGTAGATATTGTATTAAAATCTAATATTATTATATATAGTTTAGTGAGAACATTGCTGGTCATTTCATACTTCACACATGTGGCACCAGCCACTAGTTGAGCCATAGTCTCACTTAGCCATCTCCACTGAGTCTGGCTCAACCCATCGTCATGTCAGGACAGGGGGGAAAAAAACGCTCTGGCTTTATTTGTTTTTTCTTTAAACCAATCCCAATCGTCTTGGGCGGCGCTGAGCCCAGGAACTTGAAATAGGGGGGGACTTGTTTTGCACGTGGGGAGGCAAGCCTTGGCATTGAAATGGTTAAATCCCCGCTTAAGAAAACACCACATAAAAAGTAACTGTAGTGACTATGTGATACAACTTTAACTGTTAAAAAAGACGAACATAACCTGATCCTCTGTGTCCTAGAGGTGAAGCCTACCTATACTTTAGCTCTGGAGGAGCTCACTGGACCCGTTAAAAACCACAGGCGGTCCAAATCTTTGTCAAAACTTGCCATTTTCAGCAGATTAGCAGAAGGGGAGGAGAATGCAGCCGACATTCGTTAAGCCAAGACAAAAGTTGAACCGAAGGCATACAAATGTGGGCACTACCACACACAACACAAACCTTTTAATTCCATAGATGTAGCTGACAGTGATGACCTCCGTGAGGACGATGAACAGCAGGGAGAAAGTGGCTCCGTAGTCGTTGAACATGGTAAACCAGTAATTCCCTGATGTGGTGGTGAAGCCCAGGCCGAGCAGCAGACAGAACAAACACACTAACCCTGCAAGCAAAACACACTTTTCAGTCAGGCCACCACGAGCCGCCAGAACAGCTCGAGTGGTCCTTGCCAAGTCTGTGGAACTCTAATGAACACCATTTCTCCACAAGATATTCCCTCATTTATATATACCATCAGGTAATCTCACTGGGATCAAGATCTCTTTGCAAGAGAGACCTGAGTCCAGCAGAGAGAAAGAAAAATAGCCCGACTAACAACAGAGCATATAGCTATAGAATACATATGAAGATAAAAACGTATATTATATCATTTGGTCTTATGGAGATGGTTCATCCTCTGATTGCTTAGAGTGACGTGGGACAAATGATGTCTTAAAATCTGAATGGGGAAGAAAATTGGATACATTTCTCTGTTCTGGCAACAGGAACACCTCATAAATCACATATTACAGCCAATAATTACTATTTATCTGCAATGTTTTTGTTTATTCTCACTCACTTAAACATGTCAAACATGTTCCTCTAAGAAGACACACAACATTGTTTCCCATCTTTGAGCCGGCGATGTTTAAGAGTTAAGACAAGAGAAGTTCATCAGTATTATATTCTTCAACTTCAAATGTTCTCCCATTGTGCGGTGATGGACTCGGCGCTGCTCTTTACTGTGGAGTGTGTAAACATACAGGATACTATCTGATTTAGTTCGTAACCATGGCCAGTATGAATAGCACCGATACGGCAATTGCTTACTGGGACGATGTAAACCTCCTGTACATGCTGATAGCAACAAGATTCAAAATGGCTCCCTAACATTTCCCTTGAACATCAGCCTGGATCTTACCGTTTAACAACTCGTTGCTCATGTTGGACACAAGCTTGAAGTCTCGTAGCGGGGTGATGATGGCGGTGACGTTGCCCAGCATGCTGCCCATTCCCAACAGCAGAAGCATGATGAAGTACAGCACCGACCACAGCTGAGACAAGGGCATATTCTTGATGGCCTCGCTGTACACTATGAAGGCCAGACCTGTCCCCTCTACTGCCTGAAACAGATGAAAGAGAGAGACAGCTCATGACTGGAATGGAAACTGGGTTGGGCTTTGATCCATTTTGATTTGGCCTCTTGAAAAGCCTCAGAGAACACCCACCCTTGATCCAGAGGTTTTAGCCAACTATAGACCTATAGTGTAGGTATAGTGTACGCCAAAGTCAGTCATGGAGTTCCGCAAGGTTCTGTGCTTGCACCAATATCATATACCACCTTACATATGCTTCCTTTAGGGGATATTATTAGAAAACACTACATACATTTTCATTGCTATGTGGATGATACCCAGTTATATCTATTGATCAAGTCAGAAGAACCTCATCAGTTAGCTAAGCTCCAAGCATGCCTTAAGGACATAAAGACCTGGATGATCTGCAATTATCTGATTCGTCTAGGCTGGATTATTGCAATTCCTTATTATCAGGCTGTCCAAATAAGTCCCTGAAGACTCTCCAGTTGATCCAGAATGCTGCAGCACGTGTACAGACTGGAACCAGGAAAAGAGATCATATTTGTCCAGTATTAGCTTCTCTGCACTGGCTCCCTGTAAAATCCAGAATAGAGTTTAAAATCCTTCTTCTCACCTACAAAGCTCTTACTGGTCTGGCACCATCACATCATAAAGAGCTCAAAGTATCCTATTACCCCACTAGAGCACTGCGCTCCCAGAATGCAGGGTTGCTTGTGGTTCCTAGAGTCTCCAAAAGCCGAACAGGAGCCAGAGCCTTCAGCTATCAAGCTCCTCTCCTGTGGAATCGGCTCCCAGTTTGGGTCCGGGAGGCAGACACACTCTCTACTTTTAAGAGTAGGCTTAAAACTTTGCTTTTTGATAACGCAACCCCAATTGTATCCCATAATGCGCACACACTGCAAATGGTTTCCATTTGTCAGGACAGCTTAAAAGGTGCTGCTTCCCTTGAGGATGTGTTGGGGGTGTGCTCGGCAATAAGAGCCTGGTGGCCTCCAGCAGCCCACTGCGACTGTCAAAATGTCAGAAAGATTTTCACAAGCCCAATAATGACATTACTGACCAGTGCAGTTAAATGGTAAATTATCTCACTTATATAGCGCCTTTCAACCTTCACGGTTCCCAAAGCGCTTAACAGCTAAGTCTCATTCACCCATTCACTCACACATTCACACACCAATGGCGACCGAGCTGCCATGCAAGGTGCTGGTCTCCATCGGGAGCACTTAGGGACTTAGGGTTCAGTGTCTTGCTCAAGGACACTTCGACATGACAGGGGCGGCTCTGGCCTTTTGACCACTGCCTGCCTCACCACCCTGTAAGTCTGTGTCCTCCTGGTTTAGCTAATAAACCTTTTACCTGCATCAAGCTCTGCCCCTCTGTATGCGTTTGGATCCTTGCTACCCTGCCGCACAGTTAGTCACACATGTCGACTAGTATGGTTTAATTAAAGGAAGGCGTCCAGTCACTAATAATAGTGAATTATTCCAATTAATGCTGCTTTCAAGAGGACAATCGTATTCACAACTCTGCAGAAATGTGGATTCGGACAGTTAAAGATACATGTATGCACTGTACACCTTTGGCCACCATCACAACCACTGGGCTAGTATCACTTTTCACCTTGCAGTGGGGGGGGGGGGGCAACAAATATGTCCTGTGCTATTATTCATACAGGACCCACACTCATTTACCCTTATTAAAGCCTTATAAAACCTCTGGATACAGGGGATGTGGCAGTATCTTCACCCACCCAACGTGGGCAATATTAACCAATATATAACCAATATTTTAAAATGACAATGTAACGTGAAAACAATGTGACAATGTGAAAGGGCTCGCTTGTAGTGAAGAACCTACAGAGAATTATCACCCAAATCTGCAGCTCCCCCTCTGAAGCTGTAAAAAAAAACACTGTACACTACCTGCTCAGCAGCAAACAGCAGACAGACACAGTTAAGAAACTAGCTGGTGAACATAAAGGAGCATTTAGCAGCTAAAGAGACAGATGTTTCCCTCAGGACTCCGAATGAAGTGAATGTTCCTGCGTAACTGCTACATGTGTAAATAAGCTTGCTAACAAGTTTGCCATATCAGCTTAAAAGATGATGATGATCAAATCCCTCAACTCAGCCCTAACAATATGTTAATGGGGAAAATAAAACATCTTGAATTAAACTTAAAACTGAAAGTCTTAGAGGACTAAAATTTGGACTAAGATTTCTAATGAAACAGATTAATGCCAACCAAGTACCAAAGATACTGAGCATGCGATGCTTGCGTTTTTTATGTTTGAGTCTCCTGTTCATTAGCTCCGCCATGAAGACACACTGCTGTTTTCAAAGCATGACCAGCGCAAGAACTCTGACAGCACTGCAAACTACAAACTGCAAATCCGCACAAGCATCTGAAACAATCCATACTTCGATATGAACAAAAAACATCAAACTTTCCTTCGGAAAGAAAAAGGTAATCATCCATCCCAGTATTCCGTTGTTGTTGAAACTCACATCTGCCGTGAAATCTCTGTCAAAAATAATCATTCCTATCCAATTCCAAGACCTAACTATTAATACAATTCTGACTTCTAGATTGAAATCTGTAATAAAGTCTTCCACCAACCAGGAATGTTTAATGTTTGGTTTCGGCAACCTAAACTACTTGGTGAAGGTTAGGGCCATCTCTATAAACAGGTATCTGAAGGCAAGGGACAAGACTTTGATAATGGAAGCGTTCTGGTTTCTATTTGTAGTCCGTTTCTAGTCCGAGGAGTATTGACCAATCACATTTGATTAGGCTTTGGTTGCATGTGGGTAAACAGCGCAACACATTGGCCGAAACGCAATCTCAGAACCCATCGGCTATCATCTCGGAACCCGAGAGATTCGCTTTTTATTAGCTTCTTTAAAATGAATGAGACGGCATTTAACAAATGAAGTGGAAACCCCAAGTGTATGACACTAATAAAAAAAAATTTATTGTCAGAGTCAGGGGTGCCATCAGAGATTTTGGACCCCATGAAAGAACCTAATACTGGGACCCCAAACGGGACTTTTTATCCCACATCTCTCTCCCCTTGTTTCCTGTCATTCCAAACGAAGCACCTATTCAGGCGAAAAGTTACATCGGCGTCTAAAATATGTCCTTTCCACAGTGCTCTTCCTTTTTACGGGCCAAGAAGAAACCCTGCCTCAAAATTGCCTTAGGCCATACATCAGGGCTTCAGGCTCAGGATGCAAAAATACCCTGTACCACCTCACAAAATGCTATGGCTAGAGGCCTGACAGCAATGACAGGGCTGCCTTGTCTGGTTCAGCCCTTCTTTCATCCTGTCTAGTTTACCTACATACTTCTTCATCAGAGTGTTTTTAACTCAGCTCCCTCTCCAACAATCTGGGTGAACAAACTGTATTGAACGATGAAACACTGTAACTGTATCTCATTTCGTCAGCACTTGTAAATATCATTGCTGTACCACCGTAAGGCGAGTGTGATGGCGAGGAACATACGGTGTCGAGTTCGCTCTCCAGGTCACAGTCTTCCAGTTTGCTGGCGAGTTCAGCAAACTGCTGCGGGTATGTTGTGTTCAGCTTCTCAATCCACTCAAAGACATTGTCCATGGTGATGGTGTCCTCTGCTAGACTGAAGGCATTCAGCAGCAGTAAGCGTGTCCTGGAAGACGGGGAGAAAAGGGTCGTTACATGAAGTGCACACTACCTTGACCCTGACCTTCCCAGAATATTAGGCACTTGCGAGTATAGTTCAGTATCACGTATTACATTAAGCCTAATACTGTATACATTTGCCAAAAAAAATCTGAACTCAAGGTGCACCTACTTGCTTTTATAAACATACAAGGCTGTTTGGTGTAAATAAATTAACCTTAAAATCTGATCAGATGTGAATTTAAGGTTTTTGGCAATTACAAAAATGATGATCAAGTCACATTGTCTTCAAATATAGTTCATACTGAAAGGATATTTTAACTGAAATTATATATATATATATATATATATATATATATATATATATATATATGTGGGGGGGCACAGGGCCCAGGCTGAAGTCGAACACGGGTAAGGACTGCAGCCTTAATGGTAGGCACTTCAGTGTAAACTGTATATATTCTTTGGCTATTTAATTGGTGTAAAGTAAACAATTTAACGACAGTACTTGGAGAAATACTCAACAGACTACTATCCCATTCAGAGGGTGCCTATAGACAGACGGGTGAAACTTTACTTTTGTCTGGTAATTATTGGAGGTGAGTTCAGTGTAATGCAGTGTAATTTCTGGGTTTATCCGTTGAGTACATGAACTACACTGTCTGCACGCTGATGTCAGCTGCAATATATTACTAAATGAATTCATCCAAATCAGTCAAACACCTCCTGAATAGATATCGAGCAAACATTATGCGACAGAATTCAACAGCAGACCTCCCATTTATCAGTCATAATTAAACGCCAGCTCTGCAATATTTATGACTCTAACAACCCTGATTTTTTTTATTTTTAACTTAACCCGGAAACCACTCAATTTCAAATGGACTAATAAAGGCATCACACATCCTAAACACAATCTTCAGGAATAACGCCACAGTCTTCAACTCCAATTTCCAATTAGAAGGCAACACCAAGGCAAACTGTTCAGAACCCTATATCACCGCCAGTCAGACCATATCTCCATGGACAGCCCACTTCTTTAAAAAAAGCACACAGCCCACTTTGACTCAACTTGGTCACCGCTCATAAACTTCTTGTAATCTTCATTCTAGCGCATTTTCATAACACTGTGTACAGTGCATTAACATGTCAACGTGCACACATCACACCACGGAGCCCTTGTGTCCAAACCAACATTACATTCCTTTTCTACAGGGGGCACTTTGCAGCCTGTGCGTGCCTCTGATCATCGATTATAAATACACAACCGCCTCCCTCAGTGTAGCCTCACTGGAATTACCCAGACAGGAGGACAAAAGTCAGACAATTTAAACAACAATGGCCAACATTAAATAAAAAGTGGACGACGTGGCAGGTGCAACGCGCATTTTTCAGCTACGTAAATGAAACAGCCAGACACTTCTTATGGAATTAACAGCAGAATAAAACATCACCAAGGCAGGCAACACAGATGTACAGACGATATAAACACCACAGGCTGCAGCCACAAACGCATGTTAAAGCACAAAGAGAGATGCACCATTGTTGCACGATGTATAGTGCGTGCAACGCTGTGTTGCCTCGCAACATTAATGTCCTCCTCTGAAGAGAGGGTTACATCCGTCAAGGAGTTTGTTGTTGTAATCGGGCGCCTGAACCACATTCTGTGCAGAGAGTTTTCAAACATTTTGAGCTGAATGAGGCTCTGCGGTCACATCTGGGATGATGATGATGATGATGACGATGATGATCAACACCAGCAGAGGCCTCACACATCTACACCGTAAGGGTCAGTTCCTCAGTGAACGTAGAAGTCACTGCTGGAGGATCCTCCAGGAGCATTTTAGCATTTAGCTTGTTAGCCAGACCCAGCATGCACCTGTCGGTGACACAACATCGTGGGTGTGCTTGATGTGGGTCACTCGCCGTGCTCACAGGGTGGTGCGTTAAATCACTGCTTAATTAACCCATAAGAACCCAGACCCATTTCCCCTCAAAGGAAAATTATGGGGAATACATCACAGACCAAGCGGACCACATTGAAGACATTTCTGATGGGTTTTTTTATACTACCCCTTAATGTCAAAGATCTGTGATGGTACATATACGTTACGTTGGGCGTTTATGGTAAATTTACTTGTTTTATTGTTTTATATTAATTTGTTCAAGAAATATGGTCAAAACAGGTTGACTGTATACAGGACACACTATTAAAGTATTATCGTTAAATGGGTTTTAACTTACCTTTAGTATCAAAATACAGGCTTTTTGAAATGAGTTGCTTCCTTCACTTGTGTTTACATGTCACACCACCATTTTGAAAAGGTCCCGACCTGTCACAGTCACATGACTGCGACATGACCACCATACCGGGATGTTTCGTACATGTCGCTTAGGGACTTAATGAGTTAAGATCAAGCACAAAGCTGTATAAGGAAGATTCTGGGGCCTTTGAAGTGTGTCACCATGGGTTCTTATGGGTTAAGATAGACGCAACCTTCTTTTGCCTGTGCCAAGGTGCAATAACGCCAACCTTAACTCGTAACGTAATGTAATTCTTTATTATACTGCATTGTTGTACTTTTCACAAGCTGCTAAGCCCCGCCCGGTCACAGCTGCAGCTCTCACACCCCCTGACACTCCGCCAGTGCAGGTTCACATATAGAACATATAACTAGAACAGGCAGCTCTGCCCTCCTGCAGCCACAGACACATCAGCGGCTTCTTTCTTTTGTTCCACTCGCGCGCGGTTTATCACGACTTTGTCACCTGACCCTTGTTCTTACTTTGTAGCGCATACTTGACATGAAAATACTGAAGTAAAAGTGAAATTACAGATTTTTAAATATAGCAATACAAGTAGACGAAGACGACTTTGTTACCGTAATGCGAATAAATGTAAATGATCTCTACGACTTTGTTACCGTAATGCGAATAAATGTAATTTGTTACTTTATGACAAATAAATAAAACTATGAAATTACTTGCAGCTCTAGGGTACACGCATGCACAGCATCTGTATAAAGGCACATGCATGCAGATTCACAGGCATGCACACACATTAGCACAAAACACACACACACACACACACCTCTCCAGGCAGCTCTCGTAGTTGATGGTGGCCTTGAACCCATAGATCGAAAAGGTGACAATGCTGGCAAAGACGGAGGTTCCACTGTTGATGAGGGAAACGGTGATGGCCTGCCGCTCAAAGTTGTTATTGTACTGGTTGTAGCTGGCAAACGCTATGAGTGACCCAAAACCCAAACCCAGGGAGAAAAAGATCTGCGTGGCTGCATTGATCCATGTGGTAGGGTTGGCAAGCTGTTCCATCTACAAGCAGACACACACATGAGCACGAAACATTACATTTTCACAACACTTATAATTTTACACACACACACACACACACACACACACACACACACACACACAGAGCCTACATGTCATGCTGTATTTGGTATATAAAAGAAACCACGTGGACTATCTGACTTATACAATGGAGACTTGCCACATTTTAATTAAAAACATAATTTACTGGCTCTGCATGTATTGGGGCGATGCACTTACTTTGTATTGGAGAAATGTCAACAAACCCCAGCGTGCAGACACCCCAAGCAACCTAAAAATAGCGTATGGCCGGAATCGATTGTTGTCCGTGGTGCAAAACCACATAGTGCGGACACATATTGTACTTCTACGATGATGCGATGATGAAGCAGCCAGGTCATCAAGACGTGCCCCCACCCTGAGTCTCGGCCCCAGGTTCCTTGCTCCTCCAGCCACATCACGATTCTAATTGACCCCTTTCATCCCTCCCCTTGACCCCTAATCATCCCACCACAATCGACCCTCATCCTATACTTCCAGAATCATTTTATACCTCACTAATGTCGTGGTCTTTGTCAGTGTAGTGCGTATTGCCAAATCTCCAACACAACCTTACCTTAGGTGTGAACATGTACTTGATGCCATTGATGGCACCATGAAGAGTGATGCCCCGGATCAGGTAAACAAAGAGGACCACATACGGAAACGTGGCTGTGAAGTACACCACCTACAGATGGAGCCAAACAGGAAAGTTAGGGTCATAATTCAAATATGGGAGTGAATGGCTGTATTCGCAACTGCCTACTACGTATTACTGACAAATGCACAATGCAGTATGCAGTACATAGTAGTATGCAGCATGGAACTGTCAAATCGCTGTATTTTGCAGTATGCCAGGCCAGGCTTAACCGGTTCCCGTTTTGGAAAAGCTGAAGTAATAAGTGATAATAATTATAATAATGTTAAAGTCGGAGCAAACTTTGATCAGAAGCAGATTTTGGTGAAATAAGTGACAGTTTCTGTAACGTTAATGGCAATCCACCGCCAGCGCTTTGCATTGTGGTACGCAGTATGCGAGGTAGACAGGTCCGATGCAGACTGGAGGAGATTTTTTCAGAATCAGTACGACATCCGGGTGTTTTTTGAACATACTGCATGCTACATGCTACATTTTGGCCGGATCAGTGCGTGCTGCTGGTGTAGCGGGCGGTTTCAAATACAGCCGACGTGTTGGACAACTTCATCATATCCCCGCTATCAGCCCTCCAGTCTGTCACAAGAAAAAAAACACTCTAGCAAGCTTTTTTTTTAAATGTGCATTTTAGTTCAGTTAGGCTGTTGGTCCAACAAAATATGTAAAAATGTTAGTTCTTGTGATTGCATGACCAAAGACCTTTCATATGGCTAACACATTTTCCCTCTTTCAAGTTTATGCAGCTGCAGTTACTGTATTCATTTTGAGACATTTGAGATCGAATCTCTTGGCATTATGAGATCCAAGTCCTCACATGTGCATTATTCTAAACTACTTGTTGAGTGTGGCTAAGGTTAATGTGCAGTATCTTCAGACAGTGGGTCATGTTGATACTGAAAACGTGAATGTGATTTGATTTTCCTTTCACTAAATGTCATGACAATTACTTTAGAGAGCATCTAACCTTCTAATGTAGAACCCCACTTAAATCATCAGCATAATGCTTTGGCTGTGTCTTGATGGGGAAATGCAAGCTGCATGATCTAAGTTTGATTACATCCACAGTATACATGCAGTGTTTTCAATAAATGATTTTAACAGTATATACAGTGTATTCCCAGTTCTTGATCTTCTCAAGTGTCTCTTTAAAAATTGCCTGTTGCAATTGGTGGACTAGACCGGACCATGTACAATTAGGAAGGAAGGATCAGTGTGTATGCTCCCAATATTTGCAATATTTGAGGGAGCTCTCTCACCTTTCCAGTTGACTTTACTCCTCGGACAATGAACAGGTAGGTAATCACCCAGGCAAGCAGGAGGCACAGTGCCTGGCCTGTATGAATGCCTCCGTTCTCTTCGATAGAAGAAGAGATGTCCAGTGTTTCCCTGTAGAAGAAATACTGGGTGGGTGTAGCCCTTTCACACTCCTCTATAGGTCCCGTCAGGTTGGAGTTGACGGGGCATTCTGCCCAGGGCAGGACTGACTGAGGGGAGTGAACACAGAACAGTGTAGACGCGTTACCTTACTGTCCAAAAGAGATCCACCATTTTGTGTGTGTGTGTGTATATATATATATATATATATATATATATATATATATATATGTATATATAGTATCTGCTATTGAAAAAAATTATTGTAATTTGTTAATTTGCAGCTCACTTGAAATGAATGAAAGAGGTACCAGAAACTCCACGCATTGATGATGTTGTAATAGAGACACAGATACAGGGATGTCACAACACTAGCGAGACCTAAAACGAGAGCATAATGGGGGGAAAAAAATGACAAATACAAAATCATTACATTTACATATTCTGCATCCGCCTATTAACCCATAATGCCTCAATGCTTAATCACGTGAGTCAACAACGGAGTCAAAACGCTATAACCAAGAAACCACGTCCCATGTTTTTCAGCTAGAATTGCCAGAGTTTTGAGTTTTGCTTCACGTGTTGGAATGCGTTACACGGTGACCAGTTACGAGAAACTGAAAATAAAATCAAGCTAACTTAGTTATTCATGAAGACAAAAGTGGGCTCCAGGCCAAAAACGGAGACCACGCAAAGCACCAGAAGAAGAAGGAAGCATCAGTGTCCCACTTTCCCACCATGTGCTGGCTGCTCGATCTGGACGCAGTGAGGAGTCACAGAGCCGCACAGTAAGCACTGCAAGTACGGTCAGTTAGTTGAGTCAGCACTTACCCACTCCTCCCAAGTAAGGGCTGATGGCAGTCCATGCCCCGATACTGCCGAGACTCATCTTCTGACCAATGGCAAGCTCCAAGTAGAATAAGGGAACACCCTCCAGAAACAGCATGATGAAGTACGGGATCAAGAACCCTCCTGAAGGTGGAAATACAGTTGTACTTTGGCAACTCAGAAAAATACAGAAATAAAGAGCATAGCACAGATTTTTTTTTTACCAATTTATTTGCTGTAACTGTATTATATAATTGAACATTCCTGCACTAAACCTTTGTGAGGTTTATCTATCTAAACAAAGATAGTTTCTAATGTTTTGCCCACTCCTGTTTATGTACATTTACAAGTGCGGAGCTATTGCAATAAATTATACAGGTGTACCTAATTTGTATAAATACACACGTGGTACTTTGAATCAGAATATCAGTACTGCGCTGTTGGCCGTGTGAAGTGATTGACTGATCTACAATCGCGGCGTTAGGAGTAGAACAGTGCATGTCTCATGAATTTTGCATTCTCATACCTCCATAAAACCTGAAGCAAAGTCAATTATTGCCATACATGTTTTTTTGTTTTTTTTTAACATCTTTAACATGACACTGAAAGATGACAATAGTGGCCTTAGGAGGCGCAGAATGCTGAAAACCAAAGAAATGATCAAAGGTAATAACGTAATTTTTTAAAATAATAAACAGTGCTAGCAGGTGCCACTGAGGTTGTGGTTGTGCTAACCAGGCAGCTGAGTGCGGTTTTGGTACTTTTGTTGGCATCCTGAGGTTCAGTACCAATACTAAAATGACGTGCTTTTAAATTTTCTTTAAATTCAGAAAACGCTGTCTAAACACCAGCAGCTGTACAATAATTCTAAACTAAAACAGGCAGGATACAATTAAACCTTCAGTAAATGGAGAGTTTCCAGTCATACTAATTTTCTAATAATAATTTTCCCTTAGTAACAAATTATGTAGTGGGAAATTATTAGGACATTATGGACCTGTAAAAATAGCATTAGGCCACTGTTGAGGGTTGAGTTTCTTTTACTTTTATTGGGACATCTGCCCAACCACGGTTTTGGACGTTTTCCCCTCAACTTCCAGGGGTGAGCGCTGTTCACGCGTGCTTTATAATGAAAAGCTTTTAATTTGAAGCCCTATGGCAGTGGTTCCCAAACGTGTTCTTGTACATTGACGACCCCCAGCAACCCCCCCAACCACATACATTTACAAAAAGGGGGTAAAAGTAGCCTACTTCTTTTTAAATATATATAACATACTGTATATATATATTTTTTACATTATAAAGAGTCGGTCTAGACCTGCTCTATTTGTAAAGTGTCATGAGATGACTTTTTTTGTGATGTGGCACTATATAAATAAAATTGAATTGAATTGAATTGAATTTTTTATTATATTATAAAAAATAATAACAGCACAGAATAATTAACTGTAAACTGAACCTAAATAGTGAACTTAATACCTGCTGGAAGTTTGTGTGAAACTATTGATCTGTGTACATTTCTATTTCCTGTGGATATTGCAACGTATCAGAGGATTTTTCCGTGTATTTCAAGAACACAATTCCGTATTGTGATTTTCTTTTAATTTCACTATCATACAAACATCTTAATAGTCCAAGCAGCCTGGCTTTATAATACATAAATACAGATATAAACTTCTAAAATAACCCTTAAATGTAGTTGTCTCCTTCACAGACATGAATTAAATGCATGTTATATCTTATAAAAATCTAAAAATTCTTACACCCTTCAAATCAAGCTTGGCGACCTATGATGGGGGTCGGGACCCCCAGGTTGGGAACCTACAGCACTTACAGTATTGTAGACAGAATTTGATCCTTTCTTAGTCGACATTTAAAAAACGTCATCATTTAAAACCGCTTTTCTGTTTGCGCAGAGATAAAACAGTATCTCCGTGCATCTGAACCAATGGCACGCTGTCAAAGCCTCATGAGAGCAATCAGAATTGCTGAATGCTGCAGTATTGTTCACATGCCATTTCCGTGCACCGAATGACTTAACTAAACCTTTTGGAGTTAGTGAACCAAGGTAATGTTCACTTTGTTGTCCCCATCCAACCTTGAGAGCAGGCCGTCACATGTCTCCACAGGAAGTTAAACATCCAGGACAAGTAATTACAGTAGATGGGCGCTCATTGTTCAGTGACCCATGCAGGACCCATAAAGACATAACAACTCTTCCATCAAACCACATTATATCTCCTCTGGACACTTTGGGACCTGTTTTCATGAGAATATATGGCAATGCCACTGTTTGCTCTTTGGTGTACTGTACGTCAAGGAGAGTATATATCTACCTTTACTACACCAACGTTTACACACAGTACATGTGCCATCCTCTGTGTCGTAACTGTACTGTAAGAGTACTGAGAGGGACTAGTAAATCGTTACTTTAAACCTTCCGTACTTGTACTTGTAATGGTTTCGGTTGTACATGGTCCCTAACTTTTAACTGAAGGGGTGCTGCTTGACCAGGTTTAAATATATTACAGGACAATGCCATATTGTATTAAAAGTTATTTGTTATTCTAATAAAGACTCATAGCCGCCCCCCCCTGGGGGTCTTTAATCTGCACATTCTTACATAACGCCCACCTTTTGAATAATATATTTTGTGAAATAGTCCCATCTCTCTTCAGCCTGCACTCCTGTCATCACATTAGTGCCACTGTTGTGTGTGTGTGTGTGTGTGTGTGTGTGTGTGTTGTCTCTTATCACTATCACTAGTGCTCCAGCGGCAGCCAAACAGAGTGTAAAGTCTGTAGAAAGGCTACACACTGTATAAATCTACTAATAACACCGCTTCCCGGTTCTACCCTCGTTTATGGCCCGCAATTAGTTTACTGGCAGTTTCAACTTTGAGTCAACTGCCTGCTCCGACAGTAACCCACTCTGATAAGGATTCACCGGCAACAAGTCAATAAAACGGCGGATGACTTGTTCTCCTTATCCGGATGATTTTATTTATGTACTCATTTTAAGTTTAAACAAGGGTAACACCGTGCGTTATTTTACGCGGACACAACGCGCTGTGTGATGAGGTAACATCATATGGAAAATTGCTCCTCACTCCGGTCCAGACCGCAACGATCATAGTTACCTCCACCGTGCATTTGACAGAGGTATGGGAACCGCCACACGTTCCCCAGTCCGACTGCATATGACACACATGCCAGCACAAACTGCATGGGGTTGTCCCAGTTGGGTCTCGCGTCTTTTCCCATGTCTGCGCCCTGCGAAGGTGTCCGGGTCCGGGTCCGGGAGGAGCGGCGAAACAGCGGTGCGGATCGAGGCTGCGTGCCGCGGTTGCGCCCCGCCAACCTTTTTATAAGCTCACTGCGATTGCGATGTGGTCACCCCTCGGGAGGAGGCTCTTCTCACAGGGGAACGCTTCTTTTTTGTTGTTGTTGTTGTGTGTGTGTTATTAAATAACTACACCGCCCATGAGCCTTGGGTTTAAGAGTGCGGTCAAAGCTTCTTGGGATATGCAGTCCTTGAATGATTAATTAAAAAAAAACAAAAAACAAAAATTGGAGAAACATCTGTTAAAATGAAAAGTTGAAAATACCACTGTCAAGTACAGCACATGTCCCAGTGTTCTTTGCATGTATGGCAGTAGAAACGTCTTCAGTCTGGATATGGAGAGAACTAAGGTGGTGGAGGTGGGTGGGACACGGAAGATAACCTAGGTGAATGTTTAATTGTACAGGCTCTTGAACCCAACAGTGCTCTGTTTTCTGTGGAAAGTCCCAGCCTACCCTCGTCTACACCAGAACCTGACCCTTTTTTTTATGTATTTATATAAGCCATACCTGTAGGATATGTTTAATGGCTTGTTTGTGTTGTGCTTTGAGGTCATTGCGTGGTTATGTAACTGTTACCACCCTTTGGAGCCCTGAGTGTGCCACTGGAGTAATTACAGACTTTTACCAGTGTCAAATGTGAGTTGAGTTGCGTGCTGGATGAAGCAGGATGAGCATCACCAGACAATGAGGAAAGGTTGCAGATACATGGCCATGACTTTAGATTGCTTGTTACAAATATTTAGGGGTCCACACAGACTGTGGCAAACATGTGGGGCCGCTGTGGCTCAAGGAGGCAAGGCAGGTTGCCATCTATCTCCGGGTCCACATATACACAAATGCCCCTGAGCAAACACTGAATCCCAAATTGCTCACAATGTCCAGGTGAGGCACCTTGCATGGTAGCCGACAGTGTGTGTGCAAGATGTTACCCGTTACTCACATCAATCCGCAGTTTCTTTTCTTTTTGTGTGGTCAGTCATCCCACCAAGTCACTCCCTGTCACTTTTGATGAGCACTATTGTTTTACAGTGTTCATATTTACAGGCTCCATTAACAAGGCAAACATGGCTCCATTAGTTAACCATTAGTTAATTCTTCCTGATGACACCGTCTTAAGTTAAAGTGTGATGACCGGGGCGGGCCGTCTTCAGAGATGACAAACAGCAGGTAGAACATAAACCAGGATGCAATGAATGTGCCTGACACTGAACCCCCACGCCACTGCCGACAAAATAATCCGTCTCTACCTGTTGACTTGATCCTATCCCAACCATTGTTTTAATATACTTTTGATTTAGCAGTTGATTAGAAAAGGATTCGCGAGATCATCGTCAATCCATCTTGCCAGGCTGTGGCTTAACCACAGCGGACCAGTCTAAGGCCAAGATGAGTCTTAAACAAAGTTCATGCAGCTGGCTTCTGATGAAGTTGAGACTGTGCTTGTTTTTTTGGTTTTGGTGTGGTTCTTAACCCGCCAATTTCTGGAAAAGAATTAGATGTGATCGTGACACACCTCTGAACATTGGATTTCTGCTCATCGTTTTCCATCTTTTTGTGTGTTTGATTGGACTCAGAGATCCTTTGAGATGCTCACAATAGCAACAACAATAACAGTGGGAGTGCATCTGATCTTATGCTGTCTATGCTACCTCCCCCCGGGGGTTCACTTTGGTCATCATCCTGGCTATACATACCACCACAAGCAGTTACTGAATCAGCATTGTGGTGGAGCTGTATAATGTTCTATGCTGGCAGCAGACCAAGTATCCAGCAGCTGCGTTATATTAAAGTACACTGCCCCTGTCCCCCCTGCGTTACATTGACGCACCCACCCCCTACTGGGCACTTTATTTGGTAACTGCACTGTCTCTTATTTATATTATCTTATTTTTTTACCTTTATATTTTTACATGTTTGTTGTCAGCACAACAATAATGTAATGTATGTTACTTGGCAATAAACAGTTTCTGATTCTGATTCTGATTTAGATGAAATTACCCTTTAAATGTTCGTATGTTTTTCACTTCCCTCTAGTGGTATCTATCCATCTATTTCTGCTACCACCATAATACAATGGATGTGAATAGTGCTTAAAGCACCAGAAAATTGTACTTGAAAAGCTCAAAAGCAGCCTGCCTTTCTTGAAACAATGTCCAGGTTGCTCTGGATAATCCACAGACCTCACTGTGAACTGTCATTGAAAGGTCTGTAAACTGTACCAAAGAAAACTGCGATTCACCGCCATGCAGGTCGCCATGACTCTCAGATGGAGCTGGTTGTGTAATGGCCCACGTGTGGCTTCCTGCTGTGTCCCACTTAACTGTTGTTGAGTCCACCCCACATGAGAGACCATGTTTGTCAGGGCCTGTGTGGGGTCAGTATACTCAGCGTTTAGGACTGTGGGCTGTATGACTGGAAAGGATACCTCTTTCTGTCTTTTCTTCATGAAGTGATGGAACAATCTGAATGAACAAGAGTCGCTATACAGTGTGAAAACACTGTTCTTACTTAAATGCGACTAAATATGAGCGGGTTCAAGAGGTTAAAGGCTGCACTGTAGCCCGGAGTCTCCCTTCCATTGAACAAGTACATAACGAGCTAGCCCTCAAAGAATTCAATTAGTCTGGGTTTCAGTAATCTCTCTCTGTTCATGCAGAATGAAGACTCTGCTCCCGCTGTTTGATTCCAGTTAGGACAAACATATCTTGACAGTCAAACACTGTCAAATTATTACTGGGTGGAGGGGAGGGCCGAGATTCAACATGAGCTTCCACAGGGAAGACCCCAACGGGGCAGTAAAAGGGATAGAGCTGCAGAGTTGGCTGATGTTCAGCAATATTCTAATATTTGATTATATTATATTTATGTCATATAATAAATGTCACAGGTTTAAAGTCACGGATTTCAGATTTTTTCACTTTTTAGGAAGTAGTGCTTTGTGAGTCCAGTGACTTTCACAACCTTACCTACTGCATCTACAAGGTTGGCTGGGCAAAGTGTGCACATAAAGTGATGCGAAAAGTAAAATTGCCACAAACTAGCTGACACTCTCTTTCTCTTTCAAAATTCTTTCTACAAAACCGTCCGCCAAAGTGGCCAAAAACCATTCATGTGTTCATTCAGCAAACACATGCTCTCAAGACCACATCTTTCTCCAGGTGTAAATACTAAACCTCAGAATTGTTAATCAGAGTTGCAGGGTCAATAAAGTGGACCTAGAGCCATGTCCATGTGCTTTGGAACAGTGGATCCTAATCCTAATGCCGAAGTTGCAAGACAACAGGGAGGAAGAGGACGAGGAAGAAGAAGACAACAACAACGAACACACAAGTCATTCAGAGGACTATGAGGGACTATAAGCCGTTACATGGTTGCACCCATTGTCCGTACTTTCAGAAGGGAGAACAGGTCATTTGCCTTGTTGTTACTGTGATACATGTAATGTTGTAGTGCATATAGTTTTTACCACAATGGCCACAATGGATGACCATAAGTCATTTCATTTTTGGAGAACGGAGAGGCGGCCATCTATTGGAAGTAGGCGGACATTTCCACCATTGACCGGATCCTTCAGAAGAACCACATGAAGACAAGCGGCCGTACCGTGTGCCTTTTTGAAAGAGTTAAGGAACAATATGTGCAGGTAATTGCCATACTGTACAGAACTTTTACAGTATGGCCCATCTCCAGTAGTACACCACAGTACTGTAAAATGTTTTTTGACTTCTGTAGAGAATCTTTGAGCTGGATGGCCGACCCACATGAGTACATCTTCATCGACCAGGCAGGCTTTGACCTAACAAAAAATGCGCAAAAGGGGGGCGAAACATCATTGGTCACCTTGCCACCAAGTCCCTGGTTCCATGTCAAAGTGGATCCATAGAACACGGCACACACAACTCCTTCAGTTTCTAGTTCAGTTGCACAATAACATTCTTCAACAGGAAGGGCAACCAGAGCAAACCTAATATTTTGTAATTTGGGAAAAGATGAGTTTCCATCGGGCTGCTCTGGTTCATGTCTGGTTTAATGACCAGTCCCACGTTCTTTGTTGCCAGCATTTTCCCCGTTTCCTGATCCAATTGAGGATCTTTTCTCGGCACGGCAGTGGAGAGTGTATGACTGCAACCTCTACACACAGAAAAACCTCCTGTAGGCAATGGTGGATGCCTCTGCTGGTGTGTTTGTGGAGTCTATCCAGGGTTGGATCAGGCAAGGCGAGATGACGAGAACGCTGATGACGAGTAGCCTGTACATTTGCTGCATTTGGAAATTAAGCTTTTGGAAATTGAATATTTTACCGCGGACTCTTCCTTACATGTTTTGCCAATGTTGCTACTGTGATACATGTAATGTTGTAGTGCAAAGGTCAACAAAACCTTAACCATAGAGTTGTTACATCATAAAACAACAGTGATTTGTAACTGACAACTGATGTCCTGCTGATTGGGGCGTCAGATCAGAAAACACCTCTGTGTCATTCTACAGGGCACGGACAAACAACGTATGGAATAAACGTATAAACGTGATAACTTGTGCTGACACTCAAGGGGCTTACTATATTTTTGAAAGCAGCAGCAGTGACAAGCTCTATTAGTTCTCTTCATAACCTTCTGCCAAATTGGTTGCTGACCTTATTTCTCATCATGACATACTTCCCCCACTGTCCATAAGCTTAGTTGCATCTTGTACATGTACAGTGTTAAACTTTTAGGGTGCACACAACCAGTGCTCCAAAGGAATCAAAGATACGCGGGGTAGCCATTATGCACACATGAATGTGCGGTTAGATGTAAGTATACTGAATGGCAGATAGGGCACTTCCAAGCTTCGAGGAGCAGTTGTGTGGCAGGAACCTGATGGGAGTCTCCAGTGTTTAGCCTTTTACTCTCCACTGCTGGAGGCCATGTGATGCTATGAACGCAAGCTGCAGCTGCACGGCAGAGAAGAGTCTGTTTTGCCTTGTTCCCCACAGAAAGGACAACTTTGTGTCCTAGATACATCCCTCTGTCTCTGATGCTATGTTTATTTGGGATTTCGTCACAGCTCTGCTTGGGTGGTTAGGAGGCCTGGAAAACAAAACGTGTGAAGCGAAGGGAGCATTTCTGGAAAGTTGTAGCATTGATAGCACTTATTAAAGGCAGCATATATATATATATATATATATATGACAAACAACACCATTTAGGCTATCCCATGAATATACCTCTAAATAGGCAGTGAGTTACCATAATACAGAATTGGATTAGACACATTCAATCATAAATTGTGGAAATATGAATACAAAAAAAAATACATAGGACAACTGAAATAAATAGACATGTCAAACAGTCATCCAAACAGGGCGTAAATGAATAGAAGAAGAAAGATCATTTGTGGATAAAACTATCAGTCTAGTGACAATCAAACAGGACTATGACCTGGCTGATCCCATTCAAAATACATTTACAGCATCACGTTAAGTAGCAGCTCGTCATTAAGACCTTTGGGAGACAACGTCTGCATTGTGAAGATCCAAAAAAAGCTTCACATCTCGTCAGTAACAGGTTGCGGTCATCAAAAAAAGGACCAGAAGGACAACGCAACATGTAAACCACATGAGTGGAGCAGGAGCAGATGATCACACTTTAGATAGGGAACTATTTGCCTGGATGTGGATGACTAAAATGTGTAATCTTGGAGGTGTTGTTACATTGTGCACACTTACTACAGTGGTAATTCCCACTGGGGAGAGGGCTGAAGAAGAAGTGTCTGAATGGGTTGTGCAGGTCTATACTTAGGTGCAAAATTCGCGTGTACCAAGTGGTCTCTCAAGTTGTGGTCACGTTTAAAAATAAAGAAATCCTGATTTCCACACCGCACAGCGGCCTGGCTGGCAGAGAGGGGGGGGGACATGTTTTGTCTTCAGACATGGAATTTTAGAAGGCCGACTCACATGGAGGCCAATGCTGTGTCCTGTGTCCATAAACCCGAACAGCTTCTCTGCAGTGTAGTGGCCTTTCAGACACCCAACCCCGAAGAGAGGGACATCTGGGGAAAAACTATGCCAAAACAATGTGGAACATCCGTTTACGCTTTCCCAGTAAATAGACACCATGTAGCAACAGACTCTGACATCCTGTTACTCTCCACACTGTCGGCAATGTTGCAGCAAACAATGTGTTAAAACATAATTACATCAGATAACCTCTCAATGTTATTTCCCTGATCTATGCTGTAGCCCCTCCCTCTCTACTTTTACATGAACCATCAGTGAATCAGTTAAAGAAAAACGTTGTTTTGTTTTTTTAATTAAAGTATGTTTCACAGATTTAGGTGACGTCGTGAATATGATTCCTCCCTAGGGACACATATGTTGTGTATTATCGTTTTATTTTATATGCAGCCCTTTGAGACATTACCTTTGTGATATTGGGCTATAATAAACTTTGACTTTGAGAGTGAGTGTACACACCATCGCATATCCTCGCAGACGCTGTGCTGGATTCACAGAGGCATGAGCCATACCACTGACAATGCTTTAAAACATGTACTTATTTTCAAGGAATTGTCCTTGAATTGTCATTATTTCCTGCTAGCTCTGTACATCAATGAAAGTTAACTCACTTACAAGCTGACGAATCACACCAAGATTCAATTCAATTCAATTCAATTCAATTTTATTTATATAGCGCCAAATCACAACAAAAGTCATCTCATGACACTTTACATATAGAGCAGGTCTAGACCGACTCTTTATCAATGTTATCACAGAGACCCAACAGTTCCCACCATGAACAAGCACTTTGGCGACAGTGGCAAGGAAAAACTTCCTTTTAAGAGGCAGAAACCACGAGCAGAACCAGACTCTAGGTGGGCGGTCATCTGCTTTGACAGGTTGGGTTGGAGAGAGAGAGAGGGAGAGGGAGAGAGAGAGACATAGAGAGGGAGGGAGAAAGAGAGGGGGGGAGAGAGAGAGAGACATAGAGAGGGAGTGAGAAAGAGGGAGGGGGAGAGACAGATAGACAGACAGAAAGAGACAGAGAGACAGGCAGAAAGAGACAGAGAGAGAGAGATAGACGTAGAGACAGGCAGACAGACAGGCAGAGATATCTGGCAGCACTAGCAGTAGAAATAGCTGAGATTAATAATAACAATAACAGCTTTAATAGTAACAGAACTATGACTAAACATAATAACTGTAGTGATCAGAGTCAGGGAGGTCCATGGCGGCAGCAGCCAGGTGTACCAGGACCATGATCCTCAGGAACCTGCGAGACGACAAAGCACAAAGAAACTCCGGGGGAAGATATAAAGTTAGTAACATGCATTGGAGGGACATGAATGTGTAAAGATGGAGAGGGAGAGGAGGAAAGCTCAGTGCATCATGGGAAATCACCCAGCAGTCTAAGCCTATAGCAGCACAACTAGCATAAGATGCTGGCACATGTGGGACCTTAGGTTCCTGATGGTCATCAGGTCATAGGTGCTCATGAGGGAAAGGAGCGCAATCCTTAAGTTATGTACAGTAGCACAGCACAGCCTCTCCAGTTGATACAAAAAACTACCCCCACACTTTGGGCTTCTTCCTTTAAGAAGCCCAAAGTGAAGATGACATGCACGTCTTCAAGTTCATGGGAAGGCCACACTGTCCATGGACACCATCATGAACTATGATTGGTCATCTTAAGCTGCCTGTGTTCTCTCTGTTTTCAGAAGAATCCCCTGTGGTGGCCATGCACTAATTGGCAACATGTGGTTATATAAGCACCAGTGGTCTTCTTGGTTGATCACGACCTGGAGCTGGAGAGCTACATATTTGTACAGGGACTCTGTAGGATGCACATTCACACTCATTTAGAAAGAGACATGACTGCCGCCAGAGTGCTCACCCATGTGCGCAAATAAAATGAGCTATCATTGGCTGCCAAATGCTAAGGCCAGCATAAAACAGTTGTAAAGATTGTTTGATTGTAAAGCCCCCTGAGGCAAATTTGTGATTTGTGATATTGGGCTATGTAAATAAAATTGACTTGACTTGATTTCCAGATGCAAAGCATGCTGTCAAGAGAAGGACATTGCTCGGAGCCATGGTCCATTGCTGAAAGAGAGAAAGACGAAGACAAAAAAAATGGAATGGTAAGTTAAGCCACATATTGCTACGTTGAGCCCAACAGTGCCCGCTAGGTACCACATTCATGCAGTAAAGAACCTGATAGTAGACAGGGTCAACTAAGATGAGATCCCACAAATGTCAGGCCTGCTACAAGGCCCATAAGGCAGCCACAGTGTGTGAAGAATGCACATGCACACCCACTGGGGCTCGCCTGCCTCCCCCCTTGTATGCCTGCTGGACAATGGGACAGCTGTCATCTGTGCCGGGGAGTAACCCCAACGAGCATGTTTGATAAACCGAGTACCATGGTCAACCGTGGTGATGCCTACATCCATATACACTCTGCAAAAAAAAAATTGCTCCCCCCATTGAGATCACCCTGGTCAAGGCCCTGCCTCGCCTTCGAGAGTTATTTGATGGCTTTTTGACCCGACAAAGCTCCGTTTGGGATTGAAACATTGTCCATTTAAATACATTTGTGGTATTCTTTTCGTCATCTGATGGCTTGCCAGAAGCTTGTTGAGCCCAACCAAAAGTCCTCCCCCTTTGGCCTTTCTCGAACTCCACAACCAGAAGTCCCTCTGGGGACCACCTGATACAAGTATGCTGCTTTAGGGAGTCCTTTGAATTAACCACTCGCAAAAGTTCTCCGTCTTTGAGGTTGTAGCCACAGCAAGCACTGACGGACGACCTTCTGGTCGCGATGCTGAGGCTGCTCAGCAAAGTCTGTAGTGGGAAAATACAACACATCCCTTCTACACCCTGAAGAGGTTATTTTAGGTCACAGGTGTTTGCTGTGGTGCCCTTTGACCCTAGCAAGGGACCATAGCCTTCTCAACGTGTTCTCAGTGGTGCATTTTTCAGCTGTCTATAATTATCATTTATTGTGGCCTTGATCCTTACAAGGTGATGACTGTCAAAGAGAAGGACACATGTCTTACTAGTGTTCATATTCTTTGCTGTACATGCTGTATAAAAGCAGACCACTCTGAGATGCAGTACGGTCAGCCGGGCAGGGGCCGTCCGTCTGCAGACGTGAATAAACCACAAGAACTGCTCCCTTGCCAGTCTTCTGGTTTTCCTAAAATTCCCACGACAAGTCGCTCATCAGTCTTTGCTGTAAGGTGTTCTGGTGCCAGCTACACTTTTTAACCATATTCTCAAACAATGCGTTTCTGTCCATGTCTCACATTAAACTAGAAAAGACCACTCCTCGACAGAATGCTAAGTGAAGCTTTATTGCAATATGAATGAGCAGATACGATCAGTGAATAAAATGGGGACAACATGGGACAAAGTCTTGGCTGGGATCCTCAGGCTCTGTTGTAACGTCAAACATTCCTAAGAAGAGAACACGTAGAGTAACTCTGGGTTCACCAAAGCAAAACAATTATATCTAGTCATCCAAAACCAGCCTGGCATATGAAAAGAAAATACTTCATAGAGACTGCAGCATGTGTTATTGTACGGGACTGTTTAGATCATTCTGTAAATGAGCTCATTACAATCAGTACAATCAGATTGTCCCTTGCTGCAGAATAGCACTGCCCCCTACAGGACACAGCCACGCATAGGTCATTGACAGTATCTATTGGTCTACATGTTACCTACAGGACATGAATCAAATTAGCATTAGAGTTTTTGTCTGCAAAAGGCTTAAAAAAAACATTACACATAGTGATAAAAGCCATGGCTCGTATTACAAATGAATGAATGGAGGTTTTTTTCGAACACCAGCATTTACAGATCGACTGGTGTGATTTTACTAGTAAAATTAGTTTGAGGGGGGGTTAATTACTTATGGAAACTAAAGGCGATTCAAACATCAAGAAATAACAATCTTCCTGTGATATTTCCTGTGAGAGCTGTTACGTAACAGAAGAATGTGCTACATACTGTAACACTTCGTGGGACCATGTTGGAAATAAGTGTTTCCACTTTAACATGTTGGATTTTGGACTTTGGATTTGATGTTTTATTTTTCCTGTGTCTGACAATCCATTAAATGAATGAATGAATCAACTAATCAATCAATCAGTCAGTCAATCAACAAAGACGAAAAACACAACAGCGTCTGTTAATACAATAGAGTTTTCTAAGAATTTCCCCTTACAAGAAGCAGCAGGAGAAATATTCTCCGAACGCTGAATGACAGTGAGTTGTTGAAAGGCTACAGATTAGATCGTGCAGGGATCACGTTTGCGATCGACCTCGTTAGAGATGCACTCACATCTCCCACCCAACACAACAAAAAAGTGATCGCCACACTAAGGTATTTGGCTACTGGACAAATGCAACAGTGCTTCCATTGCTGTTTGCATGTTCACTGGTTCATTTACAAACATTAGGCCTATCAATTTCACAGAGTGCACTTTTATTTCCTTATTTTTGTTTTAACCAATCACGCCTTTTTAAAAGGATGCGTCACACCTAGCGACGGGGTCGACCACACCTCCTCACTAAGGTAAAGGTTTCTGCCCCTTCCTTGCTCAGAGTTGCTCTGAGAATTTTCCTGCATCACTCCTGAGCTCGGACTGTGGAGTTGGGAAAACTAAAAACTAAATGTACCATGGTAATCAACAGACTGTGATTGGTCATTAAACACATGCTTGCTGACTTCAAGAGGAGGAGAATGATGGATGAAGGAATGGAGTACCAAGGCATCTAGTAAAATGGTAGAAGTAGTAAAAGCTGGTTGATGATCTTGTACTTTTATTTCCACATGCTCTTAAAGCCACAGTAGGCAATATTATTGAATTATAATTTTGGTTGAAATAACAATATTTTGACCATTGCATGTCGCTAACAATATTTAATTGAAGGGATCCTTTAATAAAAAGGCTAATCACATCGACTCTGTACAAACAAGGGCTTCTACAGAAGGTTCCACCTTCTGGATTGGAGTGTGAATCAGAACGGTTGGAGGAGATGAATCAAAACACAGAACCCCTGATTACCCTGACTGGCTGTTTGATTCAGACCTGGTCCAGTTTTTTAAAATAATATATACAAAGGGGGCGGGTGCTCACAGACACACATTTTTTTTAAAAGGCGCCCTTCAATTAAATATTGTTAGTGACATGCAATGGTCGAAATGAGTTATTTCAACCAAAATTATAATTCAATAATATTGCCGACTGTAGCTTTAAGTTAGCCCTCCTCCATTTTTCTTTTTGCATACACTCAACACATCTCACACCTATCATCCTTGTTTTGCTTGGTTGCATCAAATGTAAAAACCCACAGCTGCAGACGGCCTGTTGGATCCTTTCACCAGAGAGAGGAATCAATGCCATTTAACACTGAAAGGTCAAAGACCAGCTTCCACCCAGCTCTCATGTCATGATTAAATATTTAAAGAGGGGCACGTATCTCTCCCTTGTGTCATCTCTCTACTATGGCGATCTAATACAAGCAGCAAATGCAGAAAAAAATTGTTTTGAATGAGGTTCAGACAGAAAGGACACAGCCGAACCTTTCAACTCCAAACTATGAGCTGACTAGAGAGAGTGTGTGTTCATTTCAGCCCTGAGGTGGGCTTTCCATTTCTGTCATTTTGTTTGGTTAAATCAAATGACAAAGTAGAAGTTGCGTCAGTGTTGACATAAACCACTTTAATGTATACTTCAAATGATGTTACAGCTGGCTATGTGGAAAATGACATGGTAGCATCACAAATTGTACATTTCATCAAGCATTAAAGGAACATGTTTGTTTCTTACGTGTTTCCTTCATGACAAATTATAGCCACTGATTTTTTTTTCAATGTAATTCCTTTAACCTCCTAGACAACCATTGGTTTTCATCAATGGCAGCCTTGTTAGTCTTTCAATGACTAACTTTAGCTTTATTTAGGTAATAACATTATGCCTGCTATTTATTGTAGTTAGCTGCTCTGTTATTGTAGATTGGTACTGCGGAGCAGGAGTGACAAATTATTCTGCACTAATACTGTAATATTGCTCCTTGTGGTGATATGTAATTCACTCAACATTTCTGGTGGATCTCACACCTCTAACCTGTCAAAATGTTTTCACCTGTACAGGGCTGTATTCAAAGTCAGGCATGAAGCAGCTAGCTAACTTGTTCAGCTACAGTGGAATACAGTGTTACAAGGACTTTCCTGTAGTAAAAAGTGGACCTGGATTCTGCTGGAATATCAGGCGTCAGAACGGTGGATGGCCCTCTCTTTGGCTCTTCTGGCTCGCTCCAGCTCCGCCATCATGGGTAGAGGACCCTCATACATGTTGGTCTTGATTGCTCTCAGCTTCTCCTGGTAGTCCTTTGGCAAGCCGTTCTGCTCTGCTCCCATCACAATCACCTGCAGTGGTTGATGAAGCTGAATATATTGACTGTCCTTGTTTTCTTATAACCAATAAACAGCCGCAAACTCTAGGCGACACAGACTGGTCACCTGTCAAACACCAATCACTGTGGACATAGTGAGTAGGTTCACTCATGCAACGTGATGTCATCCATAGCTATGAGGTCAGTCCCGCCCCTTCTCTTAGCTTAGGAGTTCCTTACTAAAAGTTGCTCCCAGCAGAGCTCTTGAAAGGAAACTCCTGGTAATAAGATAAGACCCTCCGTGAATACGGCCCGTGGTCTTCAGAACAAAAAACCAAGAATTTTAGAAAGTTTTACAAAGAACGTTTTTGAAAAATAGGTGCAATAGGTTTAGATCATTCATTTGTTCATTGAACAATGGTGAAAAGTGTCCATTGTCCAAATTGACTTCATTGATAATGCACAAATCCTATGTTTTAAACCATTACGGTTATTGTCTAGACCAGCTGTGTTGTGGCAGCACGTTGGCACCAGTTGCAGTCCTCTGTCAGCATGGATCTTGTAAGAAGAATCTTGTAAGGGGGTAAGAATCTTTATGTATATAAAAGATATCATACATGCATTTTAAAGAAGACAAATAAATGTAAGTGTTGTTTTAGAAGTTTATATCTGTATTTATTTGTTATAAAGCCATTCTGCTTGGACTATTAAAACATATGTATGATAGTGAAATTAAAAGATATTCACAATACAGACATAGAATTGTGTTCCTAAAATATAAGGATACTCTGTAGTGAACTGGACACTGTATTGTTTTGTATGTAACAGCCATGTGAGCTACAGTATGTCAGAATCCAAAGGTCACACTAAATTTGCGATGCAGGGAACAATATGGCGGACTCTTGCCTACACGTTATAGGAGACAAAGCTCTGACCACAAAGCCACACAGGCATGCTTGGAGCTCTCACATGTGCAAAAGAACCATCTGGTATTGTAGCTCACAAGCTGTAAAACGTAGCATGGCAGAGGGGGGGGGGGGGGGGGTGTCCTGACTGTTTTGACCGGTTGATCACACAGTCAGGTGACGTGGGGTGTGGAGCAGACTGATCCCCATTCCAGATGCTTCACGGAGAGAAATGGGTAGGAGTGAATAGGTGATGATGCCCCTGATCTGATTCATGATTGTATTCTTTTGTCTTCCTAATTCACAACAACAACAACAACAACATTAAACTGACAGTGTCTGACATCACACAGAGTGAGAGAGGCCCATTAGGTCATTTACAATGTCATTCATGGGTGACTGGTTATAATTCTACTATTACAAATTCAAAATATAACACTGAGGTTGAGTCAACCAAGAACTTCATCCAATATCCTATATGTGAGCCAAGAGTGGAGATGAGAGCTGTTCTTGTCCACTGCAACTTTTAAAGATCTTAAAGGTTACTGTGTGCCCGCCAGAAACCGCACAGAAATCATGGGGGGGGGGGGCAGTTGGGGTTAATGGCAGGTCTTAAAAGCATAGGTCTTTGACATTGTGCATCTTGCATGTGGCTAGGTTTAGGTCGCTACAAACACTTTGGTTAAGGTTGTTTTGGTTTAATATTGATATTATCTATATCAACGATGTCTCCCTAACCTTAACGGAGAGCTTCAGAGCATAAAACATGCTTTAGTTACCAAGAACAGACATTGTCAGATGCAAATTAAATATGTTGCCTATTTGAAAATATATGTTATATATGTTAATTAAAATTTTTTCTCTTTGTTGATAACCCCCCCCCCCCCCCCAGCGTTATGTTTCTCTTAAAATGTAGTTGCTGTTGCAACTTAGTAGTATATACATTTTTAGTGTATTTAGTATATACATATCAGTACACATTATACACCAATGGAACTCTTAAATATCGATATTTAAGAAGAATGGAGCACTTCTGGATCAGAAACAAAACACTGCTCCATAGTTACTGAGCTGATTTAAACTTGACCCCCAAGAACTGCCAAATGTATCCAGTGAGTTATATCACACTCAGTCTGTACCGTCACCCCACCAGCAATTGAACTGGACAAGGGAAGTGATTGGATGTTGCCTTTTGGGACTTTGGGGCTGACCGCATTCCTAAAGTTGTACACAAATGCTTTTTTTTTGTACTTATAGTTCAAACAGAGGTGTATGCTCATCCTGTAGGAAATGCTCTAACAGCTGACAAACTCAAAAAGAACAGTCTGGAACGTCCACAATATACCCACTTACTTCTCCACTCTATCAATCAGTCTGGTGACAAACACTCGCTAGCTAAATGGAATGCAGTCTAAGTGTCCTGCAATAAATCCCACCTTCATGAAGGTTCTAATGTCTGTTAAAATTGTTTCAGAGAGGTGTTGAAGGATGTAGTTTGTGGTGCTGTATGGCACTATACGGAGAGGTGCGTCTGTTATTTAGTCTCCCCTCGTCGATATAAATGGAATAATAGAAACACCCGTCTGTATCACGCAATACCATTCAACAGCACCACAAACTGTAGCCAGCCGAAACGATTGTACAGTCAAATCCACACGTCTCAGTTTCAACAAAAACTGAACGTTAGAAGGCATCATGAAGGTAGGGTTTGTTGCAGGACTGTTACATCTCAGCTACCATCGGTGTGTGAGTGTTTGTGTCTGTGTGTGTGTGAATGAGCAGCAAAAACCTTGTGAAGCACTTTGGATAAAAGTAGGGATGTGCCGATCCGGTACTCAGTATCGGTATCGGTCCGATACTGGCCAAAATCACCGGATCGGAATATCGGAGAAATAAAAGATCCAGCAGCCTAAACTATCATGTAAATGCTTAACTAAACTTTGGACGTAAAGAGAAACATGTCACGAGTAATATCATGTCGTCATTTTAAGCTCAAGGAAGCAAAAAAGCAAAATAGCAGAGTGCAATTTATGCAGTGCGTGTGTTTCGAGGGGCGGCAGCAGCGTTGGAAACTTGAACCCGATTAAACACTCAGACTTTTACATACAGTTCGACCCCAGAAGTTACATGTGACAGAAACTTTAGAGCTTGCACTGTTTCTACCCTTAGATACATAACTTGACATCAGGTTTGCAGTCAAGAGCGCCTTAAGACGCCATGTGTACCGTACTGTCCATGACTGAGTCATGTTGTGGGCTCTGTATTTCCTCCTTTGGGGGAGTAGAGTTGTTAGTTTTTAGATTTTTTAGTTAGTTGTTTAAAAGAGGGAAAAAGACGGTATCGGATTGGCATCGGCATCTGCAGACACTCAAGGTTGCAGTATCGGTATCGGGCGTGAAAAAGTGGTATCGAGCAGTCCCTAGATAAAAGAGCTACAGAAACGTAGCCATTTCTCGGACAGCATTAGCTGTAACAAGGCGGACCTAATAAACTGACAACTGAGTGTATGTTTTTCCTACAGTCAGCAAATCTCATGTTCAGACTCAAAGCAACAGTCAATGTGTCTACTAACAAGTATTGTGTGTGTATCACAGCCTGATATATCTTCTTCCTCTGTGTCATAGAAAACGATCAAAAACACATCAGTGAGCCGCACTGTTGACATGTTCCTTCATTACCACGAACACACGCACACACACACACACACACACATATACCCATGGGTGAGGGGTGAGTCAGGTGATAGTACCCGCGGGAGAAATCGGTTACAGCAACAATTAAAAGTGATATTCAACAAACTGAGATGTAAACAATATAATCACATAACTAGAACATAAGAAGAAGCTTTAGAAAAACTAGAAATAACTGCAAACAGGAGCTAGTACAGGCAACCCAAGATGGTGTATGTAAAGGCAAAGTCTTCAGCCACACATTGGCAACAAGGGTGAGGGATGTATCATAAAGCGTCATTTGACGCTCTGTAAATAAAATGAAATTGAATTGAGTTCAGAAACTATGGAGCAGTGTTTTGTTTCAACTATGTTGTTTCCGAAAAAAACTACATTTCAATCATGTCACGACACCTCAGATAATTATTATTATACTTGTAGGATTGTGAATGCAGGACTTTAGGATGTAAAGAAATCTTTTTGTAAAGGTACTTTTTTTTTTTTTTTAAACATTTACATCTTCAGAAAGAACCAATGGGCTATAAGACAATAAAACATCAAAAATCCTTTAAAACCTTTGGAAAAGATTACTTTCTTGTGGTTGAAGAATTCGTTTGGCATTTGTAACTGCCTGGAAGGAATCACATGATGCATTTAAGTGCTATGAGCCCACAAGCAAGCATGTGGTGAAAGCAGTCCTACCTGTAGATACTGGGGCGATGGCGGGGCGTACACACAGCTGTTCATTATGTAGGTGCGACAGTTGAGTTCCTGCCCTTTTGTCTTCACTGATAGCTCCACAGGACTGTACGCGCCTAACGTCACGTTCTCTTGACTGAGAGTGTGCACACACGCACGCACATAAAAACACACACACACACACACACACACACACACACATGGCACATGTCAGTTCACGGAACAACATCCAAGGAATTCCAGGAGAGGCCATGAAAGGAAAGGAAAGGAAAAATTTACCTGTCACTTTACCTGTCTAGAGACTCCAGATCAGTCATGTTCATCCTCCACACCACACCCCACACCTCGTCCCCTGGGCTGGTCTCTATAGTGGCCACACCTCCATGCCACCGGTCACTGGCGAGGCCTTTGTGGTTCCCAAACACCAATTTATAGTCCTGCGAAAAAGAGAAAAAGAAAGAACTTATACAGTAAGTGTGTACAGTTAATATGGGACAGAATGTTGACGCTCCTAATAACAGACCGTACCTTGAGCCTGGCCACACAGTGCACTGTCGCTGAGGGGTTTTTGAGCTGGAGCCGTTCTTTCAGCAGGTTGCTGCCGTATGCAAAGTACAGGAAGGTGTGGTTATTCTCCATGTCGTCACCCGTTTCTGCCAGGAGGAAGATTGAGAGCAAGGAAGGTTGAGGTGAGGAGGATTATGAGCGGTCAGAGGAAGGCAACAATGGCAGAGGTGTGAGGAGAGCCGAGCTGAGTGTTTGGAGGAGCGGAGGGCTGAGTTGAGAGAGCATGAGTTGCAGAGTGACAGAAATGAAGTACTGGCCTTCCAGCACTCACACACCATTCTCATGCTAATCCCCTGCACCGCCACTGAGCCCTATTCACGCTCACAATACATGGTTTGCCTCATGTGTCGAGCCAACAGCACTGAGCCACACACGTAGATTGTAATACACACACACCTGAGGTTCAAAACACACATTTCGGAAAAAGTAATCCTGATTGGGTGTCACTCTCAGAAACCTCAGCTGTGGCAAGATGAAAATGCCAAATGGACAACTCATATAAATGAAGTGGGTTTTCAGTTTATTTCTTGCTGTCTTCTTTGATAGGTACAAGAGGGACATCCACTTTTCATCAGCACCTAGTAGGACAAAAACATGAGAGTAATAGAAAGAAAATATTAGCGATAACTTGTCAACAGCAGTATAAATGGACTCATTCTATCAGCCCTGATTCATGGTTATTATATGAATACTACCATTTGCGTTTCCAGGTGAGAAATCACAGAATTGGAAGTAGACTTATTTTCTTGTAATTGTGAAGGTATTTCACAGATATTAGCCTGGTATTATGAGAAAAAAAATGACCTTATTATATAACTTGATTATAACCTGTGCTGCAGGGATGACGTATTTTTGTAGGCCAACCTGGACGTTAGCATCGCCCTGGTTCCCTGGACAAAAAGCCAATGGGATTTTTCCATGGGATTTGGGATTATGCGATTTGGTTCTGGGGATGTGGAATGTTACCTCGCTGGCGGGAAAGGAACCAGAGCTGGTGTGGAGTGGAGTGGAGCGATACCAGCTAGATATAGTCACGTCAAGTCTACGCACAGCATTGGTTCTGGAACCAAACTCCTGTAGAGAGGATGGACTCTCTCCTTTTCCGGAGTGGCCCAGAGTCAGAGGCGCCGGGCAGGTGTGGGGATACTCACTAGTCCCCGGCTGAGCGCCTCTGTGTTGGAGTTCTCCCCCAGGGAACGAGAGGGTTGCCTCTTTACGGCCGCAAGTCGCGGGGAGACTCTAACTGTGGTTTGTGCTTATGCACCGAACGGCAGTTCGGAGTAGCCGGACTTCTTGGAGTCTCTGGGTGGTGTTCTGGTAAGGATTCCACCTGGGGACGCTATAGTTCTGCTGGGGGAATTCAATGCTCACGTTGGCAAGGTCTTCAACTCCCACCTGCAGAAGAATTTCTCGTGCATCCCGGGGGAGGTTGGGGACATGGAATCTGAGTGGACCATGTTCAGAGCCTCCATCGTCGAGGTGGCTGCTAGGAGTTGTGGCTGGACGGTTGTCAGCGCCTGTTGAGGCAGCAACCTAAGAACCCGTTGGTGGACACCAGTGGTGAAGGAAGCCGTCAGGCTGAAGAAGGAGGCCTTTCAGGTTTGGTTAGCCCAGGGGTCTCCTGGAGCAGCAAACAGGTACCGGGAGGCTAGGAGAGCTGTTGCTTCGATGGTCGCTGAAGCAAAAACCGGCAAACCATGAGACAACACAGGAGGGGAAATCAGGGCTTGACTCAGGCTGTCCTCAGCAGGGGGGGAGAACTGCAGACCCAGACTAGGGATATTGTGGCAGTGGAAAGAGCACTTTGAGGAATTCCTGAACCCGACCAACACATCCTCTGTGGAGGAGGCAGAGTTTGAAGACTCGAGGGAGCATCATCCATATCTTTGGCAGGGATCGCTGAGGTAGTCAAGGCACCAGGTGTGGATGAGATTCGCCCTGAGATGCTAAAGGCTCTGGACAGTGTTGGGCTGTCTTAGCAGACATGCCTCTTCGGTGTTGCGTGGAGGTCTGGGACACTGCCTGTGGAGTGGCAGACCGGGGTGGTGGTTCCCATTTTTAAAAAGGGGGTACCACACTGCTCAGCCTCCCCTGGAAGGTTTACTCCAGGGTGCTGGAAAGGAGGCTCTGACCAATTGTCAAACCGCAGATACAGGAGGAACGTTTTTGGTGGTTGTTGGCCTTCACCAGGGTTGTCCCTTGTCACCGATTCTGTTTGTGATATTCAAGTTATTCATCTCAAGGCACAGCCGGGGGGAGGAGAGTGTCCGGGTTGGGGACCTCAGAATCGCTTCTCTGCTATTTGCTGATGATGTGGTTCTGTTGGCTTCATCAGACTGTGACCTAGAGCACACACTGGGGCGATTTGCAACCGAGTGCAAAGCAGTCGGGATGAGAGTCAGCACCTCCAAGTTTGAAGCCATGGTTCTCTGCCGTAAAAAGGTGGTTTGCTCACTCCGGGTTGGGTAGGAGTTACTGCCTCAAGCGGAGGAGTTCAAGTATCTCGGGGTCTTGCTTACGAGTGAGGGTAAAATGGAGCGTGAGACTGATCGGCGGATTAGTGCAGCATCTGCAGTAATGCGGGTGTTGTATCGGACTGTTGTGGTGAAAGGGGAGCTGAGCTGAAAGGCAAAGCTTTTGATTTACCACTCGGTCTATGTCACAACCCTCACCTATGGTCATGAACTTTGGGTATTGACCAAAACAATGAGATTGTGGATACAAGCGGCTGAAATGAGTTTCCTCCATAGTGCCAAAGGAGCCAGTTGAGGTGGTTCCGGCATCTGATCAGGATGCCTCCTGTGCGCCTTCCTTTGGAGGTCTTTCAGGCGCGTCCAACTGGTAGGAGACCCCCGGGGGAGACCCAGAACACACTGAAGGCATTAAAAAATCTCATCTGGCCTGGGAACGCTGGATTGTCTTGCTTAGCCTGCTTCCTCCGCGATCCGGCCCTAGATAAGTGGAAGAAAATGGATGGATGGATTTTGGATTATTGCAGAAAATAAGCTCTGTGGCAAACAAAAGTTTATGATACTTACACTTAACTAATTTCTGGGTTTGGACTGCAGCACTCTATTTTAAGCAGGTTGCAATCGTATTTCCACAGTGTTATTACTGATATAATGATCCCCCTGCTTCTGTCTCAGCTACATAACAGAGATGGCTGTTATGTGACCCATCACTCACTGTTTGAGGGCACTGAGCTTTTGTTATATTAGCATGCAGAGGACAACAAACCTGTAGCTGTGCCATGGCTTGATCCCCCCCCCCCCCCCCCCCGCCCCCCCATCACAATCAACTAGTAACACAACAGCAACGAGCGCCAACATTCTTTACTAAAAATGGCAAGAACAAATACAAATAAAGACTCGTGACACAAAAGGCATTTTTATAGACAGTGGGACATTTTCCGGTGAGGACAGTTTCCAGTGACGGCTGATGCTTTGTCATGCAGTAAGCGGTGTGTTTCCGTTGCACAATGGTCAGCTGTGATGCAGGTCAAAACACCTGCGCTCATTGTTTTCTATATAAGCCTACTCCACTGATCCCCCCACCCCCTGCGACTGTATGCGTGTGTCGTAGTTTATGCTGTACCACCTAATGCACAAAACCAAATCTGCTGTGTGTAAAACCAGAATTCTCTGGCAAGCCCGGCTTATCAGGAGCTTTATCTTTTTCTCTCTGCCGTGTGTCAGTGAGTAGTGGGCTTTAAACTGCTTCCAGACAAATTGCTGTTGTTATTAAATGTTTCCATATTTGTCTCTTGTGCTTGTCGAGCTCAGCTACTCAGGATTTAATGAGTTGGTTTGATGAATTCATTGTGACTGATAGTGAGACAAAGAGTCTCATACCACTTCATGACATATAGAATGTCAGGCTGCTCGTTGTCATCTTGTCTAATGTATTGATTTATCAATGTTTGGTTGATGCTGCTGTTTAATTGTGATTCCCTGGATGTTGTCTTTTCTTGATGTTGCGTCTTTCTTTTACTGTCAATTTTCGGAAATTATGTCGTACTCTGCACCACCAGCACGTTGGGACGAGCTACCGGTCTTTGCAAGCTGAGACTCAGGTAAGGCAGACATCCACTTTTGAAATGTGTGAAAGGATCCTACTGACGTTTGGCTCATGACCATGTTGTTAGGAATAGTGATGACGCGTTTGACTTCATCAACCGACCCCAGATCAGATCTTATCTTTTATCTATCTATATTCAGTGGTGAAAACACAGTGAATGCATTTACTCAAACGGTGGTTAAAAATGGTATCATCATCATCATCATCATATGATCAGGAGGCATTTCTAAGAACGAGATGAACACTGATGACCTCAATGTCAAACACTACTCTGAATGGAAGTATGAATTCCTTATCAGGAGACTTGCTGCCTTGCCTTGCATGTTTAGTGTTACATATATTACATACAATATGTACAGTGGTCTGTTGTAAAATATTTTTGTATGATGTTTTTATACTCAAATATAAAAGACAGTATATTTCTGTCGTATAATCAATCAAAGTTGGATGTGTAAATGTTCTGCATACAGAACAAAAGTGTGGGTGGCCCATTAAACTGTTGCAGACCAGAGCAGCCCCAGTCGAAACTTATGCTGTCCAGATGACAATGTACCTGGGCTGCTCTGGACCATCTTTCTGGTCTGGTCAGCATTGACCACCCCACGGTTCATCTCCCACCATAATCTCCATTTCTCAATCCAATTGAGGATTTCTTTTCTGCCTGGAACTGGAGGGTCTATGACGCAGTCCCTATCCGCATATACCCAGTGCCTGAAATGGGCCGGTACTCACTCATTTTTGTCCACACGAGTACCCTTACATCTTATTGCGTACCGCCACCTCCTGGTGAGTCTATGTATGCTCCCTAAACCCACTCGCCCCACTCACGCCTCTGATTGGCTACTGTTCATTGGTTTGGTTTTGTCAGGTTTAAACACATAGCTAGCTCCACGCTGAGAAAACAGCCTGAAAATGTGCTCGCTAAAATGGATTCAAAACAAAAGACCAGGACCAGGAAGAAACTTTAGCAACTGAAGAGGGTTCCCGTTGACACAATATGGGTCTTATATGGCATTCATCTGCTTTTCTCCAATTTTCAGGGCTGGATTAGGCATGCTAGGCGATACTTCCCCCGCTGTTTGGCCAGGGAGAACATTGCTTGCGATGTTGATGAGTCCTGAACAGGCGATAGGATCCTCATTTTCTTTTTACTGTATACAGTACATTTTCGTATTATTTATTCTGTATGTAGAACACGCTACACATCCCACTTTGTGTTTGTTTGGATGTGTACAGTGTATATTAGAGTATGTGTGTGTGTTTTATATCTGAGTATAAAACACTGTAGACAGTACCGAACATATCCAATCATATGATGGTGTGTGTGTGTGTGTGTGCATGTGTCATTTTGAGAAGACAGCATGGTTTTGAATGCAGAGCTTCATTTTGCAGTAGATTTGTGGAGCTTTGCTTTTGGTGTGTGTGTGTGTGTGTGTTTTTGGATTTGTGTGGAGAGTTTTGAGAATATGAGGTATGCGTTCAGAAAACGTCTGTGAAAACAACTACTATAAAACAATAAAACCGTAAGAAGCACCCAACAATCCGGGAGACAACAGATTGGATAAGAGCTCTTTATTTTAAATAAATACAGAGCTTATTCAGTGCCCCCCCAATAGAGACGACTGTCTACAGTTAAATGTTGCATAGGTTTGTTGACTATATGGTGATGGAATGATGACACTGCAGCACTTCCCACTACATTCCCAATAATTATGAACTAAAACTAATTATATTTGGGCAGTCTAGTAATAAAATCGCTTCTAACACAGGTTGAGGCTTTAAAGTACACTGTCAATCAATGTTGGCAAAAGTTGGAAGTTAAAGAAAAACTGAAACCTTATCAAAGTTGACGCATCACTGGATGCCCCATTTTCAAAGCAATGGAGTTTTGGTTTGACAAACCTCGTCAGAGGTAGAGCAGTGCTGGAAGCAGGAGCGATCTCATTGGTTGATTACAGCATAGTATGGGGAGGAGCCAGAGAATCGCAGCGGGCCAACTCAAGTTAATAAACATGGGACCCTGGTCAAGATACACATTTAAATATGGATGGAAATAAATTCCTTGAATCACTCATATACGTTAACAGGCTTAGCAGCTAATGCAGCAGAGCTAACTTTGTAAGACCACATTCCACTGTTTCATTACACAGTAAAACTGCAGGGCTCATTATGTTAGTTAGCTTGTTACTTGTTATCTTGATTTTGAATTTAAAAAGTCAGCTCTCCCAAATCCAATGAATAAATCAAATGAAATAAATGTTTCCCCACTTACCTTTATGGTAACACAATGGTAACTGTTCACCTCCTCTATGCAGGGATGGAATAACCTGTTTGTCTTCATCAGCTTCAAGACATGTCATATGTCCAAGCGTTAGCTACTGCACTTTATGACATGCTTTAATTATAACCATGGGCTCCAGACCCCATCCCTCCAGATCACGAATGGAATTTGGTTCTGGTGCTCTTGACAATTGACATTTTAAGAAAATCAACAGTGATCATTCCAAAAACAGTGTACCTATAACTCTGGATCACTTATAACACGCTACAGTTTTCATAGATACTACTTTCTACTGAAGAAACAATCCTCAGGAAAACTATTCACAGTGTGTATGTCATTTTTCAGTGCTGTATGCAGCATAAACTCCTGGACAAATAAAACCAAAGCTAAGAGACACCACTCGAGAGAAGTGAGAGAGTATGTTTTTTTGTACAGTCATAAGGATGAAGCTGACCCTTTAAAGCTAAAACACTTTGCAGACAAACTGCAGCACATGGATATGAAGGATGACTTCAGATAAAATATAATGTATCCCCTAAAAAACTTAAAAAGAATAAGTTCTAATACAGGAAGATCAGCGGCTCCAGCCTCAGCTTCACTGGATTCTATGAAATGTGCATACAGGGTTGTTTTTCAAAGTGGCTAAATAGTTTATTCATCCATTCTTACAAACATACACCTGAACATAAAAACACACACATAGCTCGCACATACTGTATGCAGTGCAGTGTCTGATCGTCTCGATGCTGGCGTTTCTCGACCCCTCGGGAGTGTTACACTGTACTGTACAGTGAATTGTGCAGAACTGTTGCGACAAACGCTTGTTGTTGATACGTTGTGCAAACGTGCGAGAGGGGCAGTAGCTGTTTGTTTGGGTATATATCGTCAGAAGAAATGTCCCATTCTGTCATTCTGCCCCGGGTTCTTCTTGTGTCGGAACACTGTAATCTCAAAAGTGGCCGTACCCGTGTAAGATCAGTCTCACCTCACTGCTGAGCCAACGTGTTGGACAGGACTGTAGGCATGTCCATTTTCCTCTGGTAGTCTTTGGCACCTCCTGTTCATCTCTCTCTCTCTGTCTCTCTCTCAGTGGGGGAGTTTCCAGCGACATGTTTTTCAATTGCACATTTAAAAAAAACAAAAAAACAAAACAAAACCTGAGTGGAAATTCTGAAAATTTGAAAAAAAAATACTTGCAATGAAATATCGCAAAAACAAAAAAGTTGCTGTGTCAATAAAAGCTAAAATGGAAACAGACTTAGTGAATAAATCCTGACGTACATGAGTCACGGTTTTGACTGGAGGTCTTTTAACTACGTCTAATCTTGCCGCACCCTCTTCTTCTGTAATGGTGTAATGGCACCGATGGGAGAATTAGCACCACCAGCTGCTTATTTCGACAAACCACCTCCTAATAACCGCTTAAAAAGGTAGTGGATGGAAGCGTGCATTAATGACCATTTTCTGCTGATTTTCTCGAAATGCGGTTGACACTTGCTCCACATTTGGATGGAAACCTCGCTTCTGTCTCTCTCTCTCTCTCTCTCTCTCTCTCTCTCTCTCCCCCCACGTCTTCTTTGGCCAGCCCTTGGCCCGGTCGTTCGCCTGTCGTCTGGGAGTGGACAGCTGCTTCCAAGCCTCCTGGTCAGTGAGCTTTCCACAGAGGGTTGTGGTACACCCAGCCTTCACCCTACACACACATTGAAGAAAACAAAAAAAAAAGCAATTGTAGCATTTGCCAATCTCACACCACCAATAATGGTATCTATAATAGCATCTACATTTCCACAACAACTGATGCTACTCTAGTGGAGTCCCAGAATAAAAATATAGAGCTGGAAATGAGCATCATAGTAGCTTCGAGAACAGGGGCCACACACACGTGTCTAACCAGTACTCTATATGTGTATGTACCTATTTTTTCTTATGATAGCAGAATGATGACGGGTTATGCTTGAACAGAACTAGTTTGAACAACATAGAAGGCATTCAACCATCCAGCAAACACTTCTGATTGGCAGCTTTGGGGGGAGGGGGGGGGGGGGGGGTTCTCATTGGAATTGGGCCATTGTACATATCAAGTCAGTGGCTGAGATCTGGGAGACATTAACAAGAAGTCAGACCGGTCAAGAAACAATCAAACATGCTGGAGACAAATCCTCCAGGTTAGGCTAACTTTTTGTTATTATAGGCTAAATCCAGTGCGACAGTGCTAACCGCTGCACCGCCAGTTTTGTGAAATTAAGGATTATTAGCAACATTTGTCATCTGACGGTCTCACTGCCTGCGTTTCTTGACCCCTCCGAGTGATGTCGCCGTGTTCTGAGCTGTCAGCAATTAACGTATTGAGTAAAAGTTTATCATATATATACATATAATATCTATATTCACAAAATCGGCTATAGGAGCAACCAGTAGGTGATTTGTTCATTTGTAACGGGGGGGGGGGGCCCACGGCACCGACCAACGCACACACCCATGTACACCTCCCAATGGACATTGCTGCAGGACGCCTTGTTTCCACATGCGTAGTTCATCTGTACTTGTGTAACACTGAGCCAATTTTCATGCAGACAGGAATCAAATCCAAGCTAATTTCTCACCTTCTCTTTTTCTTTTTGAAAAAGAAATGAAAGTCAAGCTGTCCTCCTGCTCCTTTTGATGCCATTCTGGCCACAAATTCACAAAAGTGACGATGCTGCTCGCATCCCTGTGTGCCTCTGACCTCCTCCCGTCTTCCCGCCCACTTTCCCCCCTCAAAAAGCCCCCTCTAGAGGGGGAGGATGGCTTACTACTTTCACAGGGTAGCCTACTTTTTGCCCCTTGAACTAATTTTTTAGGGGCATTTACTAAACTCTGAAACAATGTATAATTATTACATTATATTTTCAAATGAACACTCAATGTGCGGCACAAAGATTTGTTTTATTTGAAAAATAACAGAGAGCGAGAACAGCAAAAAGAGTTTTCTGAGCATTCATGGGCACTTTTGCTCTGTGCTCTGTTCATTTCTTTCTCTTGATCCAAGATGAAACTCACAGAACTGACGGACTGAGAGAAAAAAAGGTGCGATTACAAATCCGTGTGCTTCAGCACCACGGACAGCGCCATGGATTCATCAATACACAGCCCAGTTAGGCCGCTGATATTTCAGAGCCGTGGTCGGGGGCCACAGATTCTAAGCACATGTCAGGCTAGACTATACTAAACAACCCCTCTGCCCCTGCACTCTCTCGGCTACAAGAGGGGTGGTTGTTTTGTTAACAAGGGGGATAGCACCCTCCTCATCTGCCTTCAAAATCGCCTACTGGGGAGCAACTCTTCCTTTCACACCAACAACATATGCCAATTTGAAAAGAACTGCTCCAACAACTTTGTACTTGGGATGATACGCTTCAAATATATGTATGACCCATCCAGACTCTGCTGCTCCCTCGCAGCAGCAAAAACTCTTTGGATCCAAACCCTCGGAGGATAGGATAGCTACATTCAATAGTTGGCCTAGCTCCTAAAAAACATAAACCCGCCAACTTGTGAGAACTTGTTACCGGGCCACTTCAAGTGACACTAAGACAGTGGATGTCCTAACCTCTTTAATAAAATATTTGGGTTTCCAGGGGGTTTTGGTGGCAGCTCTCTGCTTGCCCTCGCTGCGTTGCCTCTCCTCCAGGCAGTGTTTGTGTTCTGTGGCCGTGTCCAGATTTCCTGCCTTCAGCGACGCCGTGACATGCCGCCAAAGGCGCCTAGACACAGGGAGCACAGAACAAGAACACCTGTCAGTATTATGCCTGGGAATCACGTGACATAATCACATCGTTCAAAGTGCGCAACAGCTTGACTTTCATGCATATGCGCTCAGGATAACGTATTTGGATCAGACTCAGACATTGTTGCATTTCTAGACACAAACTTTCCGTTATGTGATCTCCTAAACTGAAAATGGTCTGCCCATTTTAAAACCTCAAATAACTGCTTGTTTAATTATTATTAATCAATTGCCCTCATTATGATTTATTTCCTTGATCATGCCGCAAACAAAAGGAACATACGGCTGCATCTACATTCTTAACCAAGCAAGCACACAGGTGTATACAGACAGCCATACATATATGGACTTTTACATATATATATAGAGAGAGTTGTTGAGATGAGTCCCTGTGCTATCACATATACAGTGCATCCGGAAAGTATTCACAGCGCTTCACTTTTTCCACATTTTGTTATGTTGCAGCCTTATACCAAAATGGATTAAATTCATTTTTTTCCTCAAAATTCTACACACAACACCCCATAATGACAACGTGAAAAAAGTTTATTTGAGATTTTTGCAAATTTATTAAAAATAAAAAACCTGAGAAATCACATGTACATAAGTATTCACAGCCTTTGCTCAATACTTTGTTGATGCACCTTTGGCAGCAATTACAGCCTCAAGTCTTTTTGAATATGATGCCACAAGCTTGGCACACCTATCTTTGGGCAGTTTCACCCATTCCTCTTTGCAGCACCTCTCAAGCTCCATCAGGTTGGATGGGAAGCGTCGGTGCACAGCCATTTTCAGATCTCTCCAGAGATGTTCAATCGGATTCAAGTCTGGGCTCTGGCTGGGCCACTCAAGGACATTCACAGAGTTGTCCTGAAGCCACTCCTTTGATATCTTGGCTGTGTGCTTAGGGTCGTTGTCCTGCTGAAAGATAAACCGTCGCCCCAGTCTGAGGTCAAGAGCGCTCTGGAGCAGGTTTTCATCCAGGATGTCTCTGTACTTTGCTGCATTCATCTTTCCCTCTATCCTGACTAGTCTCCCAGTTCCTGCCGCTGAAAAACATCCCCACAGCATGATGCTGCCACCACCATGCTTCACTGTAGGGATGGTATTGGCCTGGTGATGAGCGGTGCCTGGTTTCCTCCAAACGTGACGCCTGGCATTCACACCAAAGAGTTCAATCTTTGTCTCATCAGACCAGAGAATTTTGTTTCTCATGGTCTGAGAGTCCTTCAGGTGCCTTTTGGCAAACTCCAGGCGGGCTGCTATGTGCCTTTTACTAAGGAGTGGCTTCCGTCTGGCCACTCTACCATACAGGCCTGATTGGTGGATTGCTGCAGAGATGGTTGTCCTTCTGGAAGGTTCTCCTCTCTCCACAGAGGAACTCTGGAGCTCTGACCGAGTGACCATCGGGTTCTTGGTCACCTCCCTGACTAAGGCCCTTCTCCCCCGATTACTCAGTTTAGATGGCCGGCCAGCTCTAGGAAGAGTCCTGGTGGTTCCGAACTTCTTCCACTTACGGATGATGGAGGCCACTGTACTCATTGGGACCTTCAAAGCAGCAGAAATTTTTCTGTAACCTTCCCCAGATTTGTGCCTCGAGACAATCCTGTCTCGGAGGTCTACAGACAATTCCTTTGACTTCATGCTTGGTTTGTGCTCTGACATGCACTGTCAACTGTGGGACCTTATATAGACAGGTGTGTGCCTTTCCAAATCATGTCCAATCAACTGAATTTACCACAGGTGGACTCCAATTAAGCTGCAGAAACATCTCAAGGATGATCAGTGGAAACAGGATGCACCTGAGCTCAATTTTGAGCTTCATGGCAAAGGCTGTGAATACTTATGTACATGTGATTTCTTAGTTTTTTATTTTTAATAAATTTGCAAAAATTTCAAAAAAACTTTTTTCACATTGTCATTATGGGGTGTTGTGTGTAGAATTCTGAGGAAAAAAATTAATTTAATCCATTTTGGAATAAGGGTGTAACATAACAAAATGTGGAAAAAGTGAAGCGCCGTGAATACTTTCCGGATGCACTGTATGACCAAGTCAGGCATGAATTGAGAAACTCCCTGTTCTGTTTCTTTTCAACATGCACAAAGGGGAGATAACAGAGGCAGAGGCCAAGGTACGTTAAAAAAATAAGAAAAGGCAGGGGGAAAAGTAAAGAAGAAAGACCAAAGTAAACAAATGCTATGATAATGATTGAATAAAACTAACAATAAAAAGAAAACAAGTTAGGACACAATCACAATCACTGTTAACAGCAGTTCTACTGTATTTTCAGATGTACATAAATTGCTTTGCAGACATAAATGGGAAACATTCTGTCCTAAAACCATGCTTACAAGTGCATACCACCAACAACTGGACCGGTGTGGTGCCATGGGCGGCATGGTGGCACAGTGGTTAGCACTGTCGCATGGGAGGTAGAGGCGGGTAGAGCGGGAGACACTGAACCCTAAGTTGCTCCCGATGGAGACCAGCCCCTTGCATGGCAGCTCGATCGTCAATCGGGATGGTGAATGGGTGAATGAGACCTGACCTGTAAAGCGTTTTGGGAACCGTGAAGGTTGAAAAGCTCTGCGTAGAGCTTGTAGTGAGACCATCTGCCACTTACCATTTAGACGGCGGTGAATCGTGGGATACACTTGGCTACACTGAACGGTTCAGTCCTACCTAGCTGCGCTCACGAGTCAGAAACTCGAAAACCAAAATCAGGATGCCGGAAACTGAAAAGGGCTGAAAGGGAGAATGAAGGGGCTACAATTTCTTACCCAATTTTTGTCCATGCTACGCCCATGAAAACCTACACAGCCACGTTAGCATTTTGTTAATAATATCCAGACTTAATGTTGAAGCTCGTTGCAAGCTAGCTACAGTACAATAATATCACTCTGGTGGTTTCGATTTCGGTTTGATACAGTCAGATTTTGTTCATTTAGCTGCCCAACTCTCAGTTCAAGGAGAAGAACGTTGATAGTTGCTGGCTAGTTTTACCCAGATCAATCCATGGAGCTGATGATGGAAAATGGAAAGTCGTCCCTCAGATATTATATGCATTACTATATTATAGACATACATATGAGGTAATTAACATCGGACGACAGTAGAGATTCCAGCCCGCAAAGATGAATTTATTATTATATAATATTTAAGGCAGTCAAATGGGTTTATTACAGCAATCTAGCCTACATGGGTGATCTATGGGGGGGGTCCAATATTGCATTCTTTCATGGGGTCCAACATCTCTGGCGGCACACCTGCCTGGCACCGCGCATTTAGCTCGATTTAATCAGATTCAAATGACCACACGCGCACACACACACACACACACACACACACACACACACCTCTACACACTTCAGACTGGTGGGTTATAACTCAGCATTCTGCCTGTTTATGGTGCTGCATGTTCATGCCATGTCACTCTGCTCCATCCGGACAACTCACATTTAGCGAGGTTATTTTTGGTTTTCCACCTGGCATGTGTACTCACACTGAGATGTCTGTCAAGTGGCTTCAAATCAGAATCAGAATCAGAATCAGAAACACTTTATTGATCTCCGGGGGGGGGGGGGGGGGGATTAGACAAATGACACATAAAATGACCTGAAGTGGATCAGTGTATTTCCTGGTAGAGCTGATCTGCCGGGACTACTGTGTTAATAAGAGGCTTTTTGGTCAGTGACCTTAATTTCATTTGATTCTGTCAATGTTTGATGTTGTACACCTTCTTCGCCCACAGTTTGACCTTGTTTGACCTTTTCTGTGTTGTAATCAGGAACGACCCAAAAGAGGGGAGAAAATACCTGGGACTCCAGACCGATGTGTGACAGGTAGTACCACTGTTAAGGGTGTGTGTGTGTGTGTGTGGGTTCTCCCACTACTATTCTATTTTTTTAGCTTCTAGACTACATGTTGATGTGGTAAGAATTTGAAAGCGTGTGCGATGCACTCACCGTGACTCATACTGGCCCTGCTTCTCTAGAGGCTGGATCTTCTTCTTGGTGACCGGCAGCTTGGAGGTGTCTATCACCTTGTTTTCCCCGCTGCTGTAGGTGAACTCCAGCATCCCGTTCCACTCCCCCTGGGCCTTACATACGATGTTTCCCGTTTGGTTGTGCTTCACCTCTGCTGTTACTCTGTAAGAAATCAAGGCAAGAGTTCTTTGGCGTTCATGACTGACAAAACAAAGCCATCTAGGGCTGTACAAACATTTGATGAGTATGAGCCACATTTCACGGTTTCCGCCAGTCATTTTTTAAATTTCATTTTTGAATGTGCTGCATTTTCAACAAATAATTATCACATACAGTACATCTTCAGACATCTGTGTATTTATTTTAAATATACTATTGTAGAGTTTTGATATTGCACAGTACAGATATAGCATAAAAACGCGTGTGGACTTTTTTTTGGTTCCTACAGCTGAGTCTACCTGAGCACGAGGTTCCAACAGTCCTTTGCTGCTTCATTTCAGTGTGTTTAAACACCGTTTCGAATTGTTGCGCAATGTCATCAGACCAAACAGCTGATCTGTGATGTAATATTCGCTACATCATTATCTATATTCTACAAACGCGTTTCTATTGCCTATCAACTCTTTATGGACAAAAGGAAAAAACTCCCTGAGCAACCGTAAAACCTTTTTAGCGATATTTTGGGGGAAGTTTTATTGAATGTCGTCGCTTCCATCCAGCTTTTCTAATTAGATTGTTTGCATAGCAATGCTTGGAAAGAAATATGCCTGTGTCCTTCTGCATTAAATGTCTTCAACCACTCTTCCGTTACACCGCCCACGCAACAGTTTTAGAACAAGCGATCTAAAACAAATGTATGTGCAGGAGAACAAGAGGTGAGACGCTGTTTCAGAACATGCATGTGTATGAAGATCAAGTGACACTCCGATGAGCAGCCCTCGAAATGAACATGGATTTAGGCCTAGCGGTGCTGCGTGCCTCGGCAGCCCTACTCCCCAACTACAAATGACTCCGAACTCTCCTCACTGGTGAAAGTCTATTTCTGAGTTTGCTGATGTTTGTTTGCTGTGGGGGTTGGGTAAATGTGGCCTTTTAATTTAGGAGGAAGGTGAAGAGGCATTAACTACTGTCGCAATAATCCCTATAGACTGGGGCCAGTATCAATTGATAGCGTACTAAAATGGGTACACATATCATTTACTAAAAAAGTGGATTTAGTGTTGGTACTCTTTTAGGAGAACACAAGCAAATAGACAAAACAACCCAAAAGCCACTTTGGCACCAAACACACAGTATTCACTCAATACAAAAGCAACATCACATCTGGCGTTATGCGGCTATAATCAGGCCCGTCAGAGGTATACAGTGTTTGCATAGATGGCTCTATTTTCCTGCCGACACGAAGCCAACGCTAGGGCAATTGCAGTTTTTACGTATTTCCCTTGGTTGCTAGTCTATTTTTTGTGTCTGCACCTGTTATGTCTCGACTCCAAAATTAATGTGTTCGTGCTGAGAGGCGGGAGCTGAGACGCCGCTGAGGCTAATGCTGGCGCTAATTCGGCGGCGCGGTATGATTTTGGTGCTGATTTCAGCACAAAACTGGGTTTTTTTTTAAGCATTGACACAGAAACTTTGGCTCTTCCTGCCTACCTGTGTACTTTTCCTCCATAGAAGGGCTTGGTGTGGAAAGTGACAGTGGCGGAGTACCCACTCTTGGCGCAGTTGATGGTGACCTTTCCCCCGAGTTCCACCCATGGCACAGTCAGGATGGAGCGGGCGTAGGCACAGGGCAGTGTGAACACATACTCCTCATCATGCTCCAACAAATACAGCACGCCTGGGAGAAACAGGACAGATTTAAAGGCGAGACAGCATGAAGAATAACCTCTGGAGTTACTGTGGCAATTAACACCGCCGTTGGACAACAATATGCATAGAATCAAAATTAGACATTAGACTCGAATGGTTGTCTCTATGTGTCAGCCCTGTGACTGACTGGCGACCTGTTCAGAGTGTACCTCACCTGCTACTTTATATACTGCTGGGTGGCTTAATCTATAATAATACGTCCCAATTTATTTGTTGATTTATATTTTACATCAATAATTTGAATCTGCCAAGTAACTAATGTTGTGAAATAAATGTAGTTGGGTAAAAGGTACAATACTGGCATCCAAAATGTAGTGGAGTGGAAGCATAAAGTTGCACAAAATGGAAATATTCATGTACAAGCACCTTAAATAACAGTGCTTGAGTAAATGTGCTTAGTTACATTCTACCATTGCTTTGTTTCTGTATTGTAGAGGAATATGGGTTTCTGTTTTGTGGCGGCACTATGACCGCTGATCTTGAAATTCGCTGTGCCCCTCTGTGTGGCCATTGCTACAAAGCAACCCCACACACTTCCCACACATCAGACTGGTTAGTTATATCTCACAAATCAGCCAGTTAAGGAGGGAGATTACCATATTACCAGGACTCATTAATCCTGTGTGTCGACACGACCTCTATTTCTGGTGTTTTATGTGGCGTTTTATTGTTATTTATTATGTTGTTGAAATGCATCATGATTCATGTAGCATTTATGGTGTAGATTTATCATTTTGATCACTGCCTTGCAAAAACAAACCTGGCAGAATGCAGTATGAATGGACTTTCAATACCTCCACATCTGCCTCCTGTCCCTCCTGAGCTCCCATCCAGCCCCGCTCCCTTTTCCCTCCCTGCTGCTTATATAACAGACAGCTGTCCTGTGCCCAGTCTGCTGCCATGGGCCCACACATCCGCATCTGTTTCCCCAAGCCCGTGGCTTCCCCCCCCCCCACACACACACACACACACACACACACACACACACACACACACACACACAGGCACCCACTAACACTTCCACCCCTGTGGTCCTCCTCTCCTCAGCCTCCTACTTGACCTAATAGAGATTTTCTTCTTCTCTACCCGCTTCCACACTTTCCTTCTTCGTTTGAATTTCACACTGCGCCTCTTACTTATCTGGTGAAATTAAACATGGTTGTGCTCTATCACCCACCAGGTCCTCTCTGGGAATTCTTGGAGGAATTAGACACCCTCCTATCCTTGTACTTCTGTTGTATTCAACATCCAGACAGAGAAGTTAACAGCTGACTTATTACCGTTACTATCCTCTGTCGCTCTCGTATTTATGGCCAAAGAATTATGGATGTGGAGGTTGGACTAAATGGTTTCGATAAACGACTGAGCAGTGTGGAATTAACACAAGCATTGCTGGCTAAAGAGAACGGGGGGCCGAGAGAGAAGGTGACATACTTGGAGAACTACACCAGAAGGCAGAACATTTGCACTGCGGGGATAAAGGAAAATAAAAAAGGGACCACGGCCTATGGAGTTTATCACCGCTCTGCTTCTCAAGGTGTTCGTGGGAAGATGTGTAATTTCCCCCCGGGGATCAATAAAGTATTTCTGATTTGGACTCTAAAGAAAGTTTTGGGAGATGGGTTAGAAATTCAGCCCCAAAACCAGGAGAGGGCGATAGCAGATCACGGGCCATTTATTGTAAAGCTACATAACTTTCAAACAAGAGAGCTGATCCTGCGCCTATGTGAGTTAACGGGCCATGCCCAATGCGACTATTAACAGTGTACATCTAACACAGCCACTAAAAGTGAAGCGGTTCTGCTCTATGTGTTGTATTCTACAGTTATCGATATTAGTGTGTTACTGTGTTTTCTTGTGGTCACCACTGATGTTGCACGGCGCTGGTTCACAATAGCCTATCAGTTTCAAGAGGGTAAAATGAAAGTAAGTGCGGGTCAGACGTCATGTTATGATAGTGGTCCATCACTGTTGGAAAAATAATTGTTATTGCAGGAAGGGCGCAAACGTTTAAAGTGTGTAGGGTTGCTGTCCTAAGGCGTTGGGATATATATCCTGTTCATTACTTGTTAAATGTAATTATACTTGTATTGTATATGTCTTTTACTTAGTCCGTGCATTCATTTTTTTCCTTTATAATTCAAATTGGATAGACACGTTGGTACCTGGCAGTTGTAATGACACAGTAATTCATATTCAGTCCCAGGTAATGGTGATGTGAGCATAATAAGCTGGAATGTAAAAGGTCTTAATCACGCAGTCAAAAGAATGAGGGTTCTCTCCCACCTACAAAATCTTGGGGTAGACATAGCATTCATACAGGAAACCTTTGAAATATTGAACACTTCATACAGATTGGGTAGGGCAGGTGTTTCATTCAGAATTTAATTCTAAAAGCAGAGCAGCAGCTATACTCAGAGATGTTAGAGAGAGAGATGTTAAGCTCCATCCCTAACCTGGATAGTCATCATCTGATTCTATCTGGTGACTACAACCTTGTGATGGACTCCGCTTTGGATCATTCCTCTCATTCCATGTCAAAGTCATCTAAATCAGTACAAACGGTCCAGGCATTCATACACACACATAAGCTCATAGACCCATGGAGGTTTAAAAATCCTACTAACAGGGAATATTATTTTTTCTCTAATGTACACAAGTCATTTTCTAGGATAGACTGTAAATACAATCCAATTGTGATCTCTGACCATGCTACTGTACGTATAAATACAACGCTCCCGACTCAGAAGACAAAACGGACTTGGCGGACTTGATCCACTCTTGCTTGCTGAATTTGTGCGGTTTATTTTAGAACAAAAAGATATTTTGCTACAAATAAATGTGACGGGTGGTATCGCAGCCTCGGCTCTTTGGGAAACACTTAAAGCGAATAGATTATCGCTCGGCATGAAAAAATGAGTCGTAGAAGTATTGAGGGTGTATCTTTAAAAGTTAAGGCATATTTGCTTCTCCGACCCCTGATTTGATGAAGAAGAGAGTAGGCTTACAAACTGAAGTTGATCTCTGAAGGAATTTTATAAAAACAAGTAAAGATAAACTAGCGCCTCTTCTTTCAATTCATACAGAAGCACTAGAAGATAATATCCTCCCACGCACACTCCACCGGGCATCTATTATATTGTTATTAAAGAAAGATAAGGACCCACCGGATTGCTCATCCTACAGACGTATCAGTGTGACAAACTGTGATGGTAAAGTGAAAAAAACGTCAAAAACCATTGCACTCCGCATTGACACAGCTCTTCCTCATGTTATCTCAGATGACCAGACAGGGTTTGTTAGTGGCAGACAGTCTTACTCCATCTGATGGAGCTAGTGGGACTATCTTTTCCATACACTCGGTAGGTTTGGATTTGGCCCTAATTTTATTCAACAAACCAAGCTTATTTACACTGATCCAACTGCTTCGGTTTATACCAATTCTATCTCATTTGATTATTTCCCTCTTCACAGGGGGACCAAACAGGAAGAGCTATTAAGTCCACTACTTTCTGCCCTAGCTATAGAGCCACTTTCCATAGCTCTTAGATGCAACAACAGTATACAAGGTATCGCACACGGCGGCCTAACTCATACTGTCTCACTTTATGCAGATGATTTATTATTATTATTATATGTCACCAACCCCATCATAACCATACCAGAAGTCCTAAGAGTCCTAGAAGAATTTGGGAAAATATCAGGGTATAAACTTAATTTTAACAAAAGTAAAAAAGTACTTTCCCATTAGCAGGAATGCCTTAAAACAGTTCAAAGTGCTACATCGGCGACACTACTCTAGCTAAACTTGCAAGAATATTCCCAAACCTAAGCCCTATATGTGACAGGCGCAAACAGACCCCAGCGACCATCTACCATATGTTGTGGTCTTGTCCTTGTCCTATTTTGACACTATATCCAAGACCAATGGCTGTAATATTATGCCTTCTCCTACTAGTTTTTTTGGTATATTCACAGTTCAATTTGATTCCAATCTCCCTGCTCACTGAAAGAAGGTCATTAACTTTGCCTCCCTACTAGCTAGACGTTCAATTCTATTTAAATGGAGGGATGTAAACCCTCAGTCACACAACCAGCAGATCAAAGATGTGATGCAGAACATCAAGCTGAAAAAAATCAGATACACCATTAAGAGATTTTACAAAACCTGGGACCCATTAATAAACTATGTGAATAATGTGCCCGGCGTTTAACCATGAACTCATACCTCTACTGTTGGTCTGTCCTATCTATACTTAAATACCCTATGATGCACGGCATCTTTTTTGTTTGTTTTGTTGCTGCCTTTTTGTTTTTCTGTCTGGTTTATTGTGATCTGTCTCTTTCAGATGTTGATGTTGGTTTTGTTTTCTTGCTTCCTTCCAGTATTCCACATCTTATCCTTTTGTACATATTGATGTCTTAAGATGATAGCTTGTGTCAGTGTCTTGTCTGATAAATGAAAAATCTCTACAAATAAAGTGTTGAAAAAGAAAAGTTAAAGACCAAATTTCGTTGGCCTTGTTGGCCTCTACTCACACTTTTGCACTACATACACTGCGCAGGGCATGACAATACCAACAAAAACAAACTTTCAAGGTCAGGAAAATTGACATAACCATGTTGCTTGTGCTACTCTTCAAATCAAGCACATATTAGAAAAAGGTACATGTTCTCTTACCTTCCCCGACCATGGAGACTCCAACAGACATACCCATGAACTTGCTCTTGGTCCAGACATGAGTGTTGACACACATCCTCTTCTCCTTGCACTCACAGTAGAAGCCTGATACAGGTGGGTGGTGGGACACCTGCTCTGCTACAAACCGAACACGATAGCAGTCTGAGTTTCTTCTGCTGCTACCATCCGTCCCCCCCTTTGGGGACCCGGGAATGGTAGGAGTGGCTGTGGGTGCTGAGTTGGGACCAGTACAGTTGGTAGTCCTGAGAGGTCGAACACGGCCCTCAGGCACATACCATGAACAGTGAAAGCTCTCACCCAAGATGGGGTTGTAGGGCTTCTTGGCCACAGCACCCTTCCGGCCCTCATGGAAGGCAGTCAGGTAGTATTCGACAAAGCGAATGATGCGCTCCTCTGGCGTGCAGCCAGAGGTGATGGAGAGGAACATGTCGGGATGAGCCATGAAGTTAGCGTACATCTCTAGTAGGGAGCGCTTCTCCAGGATGAAGGTTGGGAGCACCACCTGGCAGAGGGATAGACAGAGATAACAACAAAGAGGTGGTATGCCTGTATAATCTATGATCATTCATCATCACTTTTTTCTAACATGCCCAGACTTTTTATAGCTGCAGTCCCAGGGGGAACCAAAGAAGCCTAATTTATTTATACCTTCTTATAATTTAAAGTCTTAGAGGTCTACTAACCAAATTTCCACTGTGTCACAGGTCCAGTAAGAGCGCATTAATGATTTTTAAGTTCCCCAAACTCCACAACTATGTACAGGAACAGTATTTCTGTATTAATGGGAGAAATAAAACCTTAAACTTTGGTACAAAAGGTGTGATGGCCAGGCAGAGACACTGATGTATGTATTCATGGTTGAAAACGCTGATTAACAGCAATACGTTGGAGCAAACATGGTGGGGATGTGAAGGGCCATCTTCTCCAGGCAAGGGGCATCTTCAGCACGGACCTTTCTTGTCCAGAACGTGACAGGGTCACAGAGAGCTTCCTACAGAGACAGGTTTTCTCAACTCAGTTTGCAGAGAAGATGTAGTCACCCAGGGGCAGATTCCCTGTGCTTCCATTGAGAAATGGGTTTTCAATGCACAGTAGAACTTGTTTTCCCAAGATGAAGTTCTCAAAGCAGGTTTGGAAATTCAGCTTCTCCAGGAACTCATGTACCTGTTTTTCCTCTGGTTTGTTCCAAATGTTTCGGAAAGTTCGGCACATGTTACCGTTGGACTTCTGCGTTGTGTTGATTAGCTAGGAAAGAAGACACTGTGACACTGGGGACTCTTTGTGGTTGATCTCCATTTATTCTGACAAACAAATAGGGAAATAGAACCTCCATGTTTTAATTAATGTATTGACAAGCCGGGACAGAAATTCAAGTTCAAGGTTCAAGTTTAAACAACCTCCTCTGAAAAGCATGTACCACCGACATGAGGTCACTCACTGTGTTGTTTTCTCCCCTGAATCTGAACATTAAGTTCATTGTGGTGGGATATTATATCTGTCAAAAATTTAACAGCTTCCATTTCCTCTTCATTTTGCAGGCCACCCAGCATCTTGACTTGCATTCAGGAATCCATCCACCAAAATGCTCCTGTAGTAAGCCTTTGCTGAGTCATCTGACATTGTTATGGAGGAGCCATCAAAAATCGCGCTGACCTTCAATGAGTTGACGAATCTCATCACAGTTGTCGTGACTTGAGTACATTTCACCCACACCCAAACACATGTAACTTTTTGGTGGATTATGCAGCGATATATCAGGCCAAGATGGTGAGTTTTTACCAATACTGTCTCTCTCTCTCTCTGTCATGGCTCCATCAGTAGCAATAGACACAACATGCTTCAGATCTATTCCTCTTTCCGAAAGCATTTCTCCCCTCTTGTGTGACCATGAAGGGATGTCACCTTTAATTCGGTGTCCGAAGGAAAACGCTGTCAACTTTTCTTATTTTGTATTGCCTAGTTTTGAATATGCCATTTTACTTTTTCAACCAGAGCTCCTACATCCGACAACGACCTTGCTAACTGCAGCAACTAGTTGGCGGGTGAACGTTGACAGGCGCACTGTGCCACTCAAAAGCGGTCCAGGTCAGGTTGCTGTGAAATGTAGTTCAGCATCCAGCAATCAACCTAACCTGCATTTCTTTGGACTGTGGGAGGAAACCAGTGCAACTGGAGGAAACCCTTGCAGACACAGAAAGACCATGCAAACTCACACACATACACATCTCAGCCAAAGCTAGATCAATCAATAAAGCTGCTCTTTACACGTGTATGTGTGTGTTATGGTGTGTGTGTGTGTTAGAGAGAAAGTGAGTTTTAGGCAGTAGTAGAATCAATAGTGAGCATTGTCCTTTCCCATCTCTTGCCTGACAAACATCATTATCTCCATCTACTGCATCCAACAACCTGCCCCCTCCCCCGTGCATCCCCCACCACCCAACCTTTCTTCTAGTATCCAGAGGGGAATGACACCTGAACTGGCTTCATCTTAAATAAGCTATGACGGCATGTCACGTGATGTGCTGGCGTAAGTAGTTTGTGATTGGCAGAGACACTCTATCGGCCATCAGATTACATAAAGTCAAGCCTGTTATGCAACCTGACTGTCCATATGATGACACCTCACAGTAAAATGTGGTGTTTTGGTAGAGCCACACCAGAGGGCCAAAGTCAAAACATCGATCTCTCTCACACTGCAGCACCACTAGTCAATGTGGACATAGCAAGGGCAAATGGTTGACGGATGAAGGGATAGATCAGTGGAAGAGTGGTAGGATAGATGGGCAGACAGTAGCCTATGACTAAATTAATGGAAGAATACTGTGCTTTTATCGACAGATTTGGATCACAAGGAGGCCCACAGCTCTTCCATAATCTGCCTACACCCCCACCACCTTCAAATGAGGTTGTGGTGAAAACACAGGGTCTCAGGTATTCAAGGTCGGAATCCCTGTATGTTGCACATTGTCTATCAGCCCATTATCCCTGTGATCCAGGGTACTGATCCATCAATAATCAGATTGAGCTCACTGGTCTGAAAGAATCACCACAATCACACGAGCAGGAAACATCTGACTGCTGACTAAAACCAAAACCCACAGAAGGGAGGAGACAAAGGCAAGCGCTAAATAAAGACAGAGAGAGAGGGAATAACGTCAAAACTAAATATACATCCTGTTTATTATTTATCGTACTGGTCCAAATATAGACTCTTGTCACTAGTTTCACCACGGTACACTGGTCATAACTGCAGCGTTGTGTGTTCTCCCATTTGCGCTGGTCTACACTGCTGGGCTGGGTGTATTAATAATTGTGTGTGTGTGTTATGAATATAGCACCTACTCTCCTCATTATATGGAGAGCTTCTAGACAAAACACACAGACACAGAGTCCCTATAATGTCAAACTGATAAAAAAAAGAAAAATGTGGATAAGGTTTACCCCACTAGAGCACTGCGATCCCAGAATGCAGGGTTGCTTGTGGTTCCTAGAGTCTCCAAAAGCAGAACAGGAGCCAGAGCCTTCAGCTATCAAGCTCCTCTCCTGTGGAATCGGCTCCCAGTTTGGGTCCGGGAGGAAAACACACTCTCTACTTTTAAGAGTAGGCTTAAAACTTTGCTTTTTGATAACGCTTATAGTTAAGGGCTGGCTCAGGCCTGCCTGGACCAGCCCCCTAGTTATGCTGCTATAGGCCTAGACTGCTGGGGGACTTCCCATGATGCACTGAGCTTTCCTCCTCTCCCTCTTCATCTCTGCACATTCATCACAGTCCAATGCATGTTACTAACTTTATTTCTTCCCCGGAGTTTCTTTGTGCTTTCTCGTCTCGCAGGTTCCTGTGGATCGTGGTCCTGGTACGCCTGGGTGCTGCTGCCATGGGCCTGCCTGACTCTCATCACTACAGTTATTATGTTTAGTCGTAGTTCTGTTACTATTAAAGCCGTTATTATTAATCTCAGCTACTATTACAGCTGTAACTACTATTATCAGTCATATGTCCAGTATTATTATAATTATAGCTGCTATTTCTACTGCTAGTGCTGCCATACATCTCTGCCTGTCTGTCTGTCTGTCTGTCTGTCTGTCTGTCTGTCTGTCTATCTGTGTCTCTACGTCTATCTCTCTCTCTCTGTGTCTTTCTGTCTGTCTATCTGTCTCTCCCCCTCTCTCTTTCTCCCTCCCTCCCTATGTCTCTCTCTCTCTCTCCCTCTCTCAAACCCAACCGGTCAAAGCAGATGACCCCCCCCACATAGAGTCTGGTTCTGCTCGAGGTTTCTGCCTCTTAAAAGGAAGTTTTTCCTTGCCACTGTCGCCAAAGTGCTTGCTCATGGTGGGAACTGTTACTGTTAAGAGTTGGTCTAGACCTGCTCTATTTTGTAAAGTGTCATGAGATGGCTTTTGTTGTGATTTTTAAGGAATCTTGGAGTTATCTTAGCATTTTTTCCACCTACGCAAAATTGCAAACATCAGGAAGATCCTGTCTCAAACAGATGCAGAAAAACTAGTACATGCATTTGTTAGTTCTAGGCTGGACTATTGCAATTCCTTATTATCAGGCTGCCCCAATAAGTCCCTTGAGACTCTCCAGTAGATCCAGAATGCTGCGGCACGTGTACTGACCAGGAACCAGGAAAAGAGATATTAGCTTCCCTGCACTGGCTCCCTGTAAAATCCAGAATAGAGTTTGAAATCCTTCTCCTCAACTACAAAGCTCTTACTGGTCAGGCACCATCATATCTTAAAGAGCTCACAGTAACCTAGTACAAGAGCAACCACTGACTGTAACTTGTAGTTCCTGGAGTCTCCAAAAGTAAAATGGAAGCCAGAGCCTTCAGCTATAAAGCTCCTCTCCTGTGGAACCAGCTCCCAGTTTGGGTCCAGGAGGCAGACACACTCTCTACTTTTAAGAGTAGGATTAAAACTTTCCTTTTTGATAAAGCTTATAGTTAGGGCTGGCTCATCAGAATCAGAATCAGAATCAGAAATACTTTATTGATCCCCGGGGGGGAAATTATACAAGGCTCATGTTTGCCTTGGACCCGCCCCCAGTGCTGCTGTAGGCCTAGACTGCCGGGGGACTTCCCATGATGCACTGAGCTCCTCTCTCCTCCTCTCCTTCTCCATCTTTACACATTCATGTCCCACCAATGCATGTTACTAACTTTATATCTTCCCCTGTTTTTGAGTTTCTTTGTGCTTTCTCGTCCTGCAGGTTCCTGTGGATCGTGGTCGCGGTACACCTGGGGGCGGTTCGCAGGCGAAAAAGATGAAGCAGATTCAACTTTTGGAGAAACACAACCCAGAGCTCCCACACCGACGCACAACCCTGCGCTAATCGCTGCAACGTCTGATTTGGTCTGAATGCCGCCTTACAGCTGGTCTCACTGTCTTGCTAACAAACATCAAATCAGAGTGGATGCCTGCTGTCAGAAAACCTAAACGATGAAGGCAGAGAATCTTACCCGTGTGAGGTCCATGCCGAGTTTGAGCTGGGACAGGAGGTGAAGGATGATGCTTCGCTGGTCATCAAGAACTCCCAGGTCCTCCTCCTCATTGTCCTCTGTGTCTGTGATCTCGTTGCTGGGATCCAGGATTTCTGGGCTGCTAGTCTGGCCCTGCTGTAGGAGACACAAATAACCATGGGTAAGGCAGGTAAAAAATGAAATATTCTCTTGTTGTGCCCGCAATTCGTTTACACGATAAATAACATCTTTATTCATAGTGTTGCAGTTAGAGCAGACACTACTGTTGATCTGAATGAGGAATGAGGAACATCTCTTGATTGACCCTTTGTGTTGTTGCACACATTTCTTCTAGTGAGTACATTGTATGAGAGACCTACTGTAATACAAGTACATGGACAGATGTAGACAGATAGATAGACAGATAGAAATACAATTGAATTGAATTGAATACCATGCACAGATCAGATCGTTGTTGTTGATCATTAATGTTCCATTATCTGTTTAGATAGTATGGGGAAAAAAGGGAACAGTAAAACAAAGTCTGGGCCAACAAAACACTCTCACCTTGTGTTTTTTAAGGTGTACACTGTGTGATCAAAAGTATGTTAACACCCCTTTCACATACCCTTTGGCCTGTCGTTGTTTTTCATGGTGTTGGTTCAGCCGCCTACTTCCAATAAAGAGAAATCTTAATGGTACAGCAAAACATTATGCTGACAGTTTACAATTATGAGCTTCCTGCATCGAGGCAACAGATTGGGTTTGGCAATTTCTTGTTTCAACTCATTGTACATGAGGGCCATGCCAATGTCAGGTCCGTAAAGAAATGTTTTTCTGAGTTTGGTGTGGAGGAACTTGACTGGCCTGCACAGAGCCCTGACCTCAATTCCACCCAACATCTTTGGGATGAATTAGAACACCTACTGTGAGTTGCTGAACGGAGCAAATCCTGGAAAATCCTCCCTGTTATTGCAGTAGATTTATGACCATGGTTTTGGAATGTTTAGCAATCACATATGGCCAGAAAGTTGGATATTCCAACGTTGTCTGTGGTAGAGTAGTAGTGAAATGAGATTTAAAATACTGACAAAAGTATTTGTAATGATGAACAGCAAATGGATGACTGTCGTGTATCCTTCAACACTGTATTGGGTAGTGATTTTTAATTAGGGTCTAACACATAAGCTAAACGGTGAAAAACTGTGAGGATTCCTGAGTTCATCATGGCTACTCGGATCCTCTGTCTGCAGCACCCACAGCCTTATTGTTGCTAATGCTAACCCTAACCCAAGCTGCGGGGCCTCTTGGACAATGTTTCCCATCCTCTTCAGTGGGAGACTCATTCCTCCCAAATGCACAACAGAGCGCCACAGGAAATCATTCCTGCCTGTGGCCATCAAACTGTTCAACTCCTCCCTCTGAGTGTCAGACACTCAGGAAGAGACTGGAAATCTGGACCTACTTCACCTGTTCATATACTACCTCACTATTTATTCTTTAAATGTTTCAGTGCAATACATATATAGTCATACACAACAGTGTAATACATACATATACAGTGCTTAACAAATTTATTAGACCACCTGTCATAAAAATGAAAAAACACAAATATTTTAGAAATCTGTCAAAAACTTGTTTCAAACAAAAAATTGTATTGTTATTTATTAGGCAAATAACACACTGGAACAACTAAATAGTCCTTATTTACATATATTAACCAAAAATCTTAATATTTTGTATGACCTCCTTTTTCCCTGATAACAGCTTGCATTCTTGCAACCACAAAACAAAATTTTCTGTTCAGGAATGCAAGTAAATAACTGTAATTTGGCATCTCAATCAAAAAAAAATAATGTGCTTTACTATTTGTTTCTGCTTTTTTGTAAAACAGTAAATTTGAGAATTCATGGATAACAACAATAATTATATTTTAGCATTGAAGATATCATTTTGATTAAAGAGCTTGGCTTGCACATACTGGTGGATTAACCATTACAGAAACATCAAATATTTTGGTCATCAGCAATACTGTTAATTTAGGGCAGCGGTGGCAAACACCTTACACTGGGTGGCGGTCTAATAAATTTGTTAAGCACTGTATATATATATATACACATACATATACATTGTTATTGTATATATTTTTTACTTTTATTTTTCACTTAAATACTGTAAATGTGTATATTTTTATTTTCTACTTCTTATTTTTATATTTTGTACATACTTTTAGCTCTAAATTATGCTACTTTCCACTCTTGAATGGGAGCACCGGTACTGTACAATTTCCCCCCGGGGATCAATAAAGTATTTCTGATTCTGATTCTGATTCTGATTCTGATGTAAGAAGGAGTAGAATGCTCACATGGGTCATCAGTGGTAATCTATTTTGTCATTACGTTTGGAAGACTTGTCACTTCTCATCCTCCAGCTCCTCTTCTGTCCTGCCCCCAGACCGCCCATCTGAGGTCTTTGGCTCCTCCTCTGTCCTGCCCCCAGACCTCCCGCCTGAGGTCTTTGGCTCGTCCTCTGTCCTGCCCCCAGACCTCCCACCTGAGGTCTCTGACTCGTGTCCTGCCCCCAGGCCGTCTGCCTGAGGTCTCCGGCTCCACCACCGTCCTGGCCACACCAAAGCCATCCACATGAGGTCTCCGGCTCTATTCTTCAGCTCCCAGGCCACACGCTCCTTGTTACAGATAATCATGATGCCCAGAGGATGAATCCTAATAAGTTTGATCCCTTAACCTTTCATCTGGCACCATCATCAGGTAAAACACAGAGTCTGTGTGTAATATCTTACCAGTCTGGTAGGTGAAAAAGCAAAGAAGGGAAATGACCTGGTGCCATGTTGGAGGATATGAATAATGTGCTGTGTGGTCCATGTGTAAACAGCGCACTGTACTTCTCTCAACATGGAGAGAGCAGATGAAGCGCACGGACCATTCACCACCCTGCCTTAATCGCTAAACTAAAAGTTGTAAAAGTTGTAGTTTGACAGAGCTTGGCTAGTCCTCCAAATTAAATGACAAAATAAGTCATTTGTCCGTTCCACGTCACTGTAGAAAAATAAATCTGTTTTATGATGTGACGACGCTGTGGTTAAGGTTTGGTTAGGTTCGGTCGTAAAAAAAAAAAAAAAGACTAGGTTAGGGACATGGTTTGGGTTAAGCGTTGTGGTTACAGTAATAACCACGTGGTTAAAGTTAGGGAACGATCATGATCTTTCCCAAGGACTGACTGTCTGGAAACAGGAAACGAAAAGCGGTCTGTTTTGTTGGCCAATCCATCCACCCCGACCTCCTCCGTACACTCTACTGCCTTACTCCTTTGCTCCCCTCATCATTTCTACGGCCGCTAGAGTTCTTAGTTTTCGGTCACTTGCTGGAACGACTGATTCTGTTGTTCTTGTTGGAAGGACAGTGTCCAGTGTCTATGCTTCATCGAGTCTTTGTGCGAAGCTAGACTAGACTAGACACATCCTGGATAAGACACATCCCGGACCTGCAGTACGCCTGTACTGGCCTCACAGAGATGAAACTGACACTGCCCTCATCTGACGTCGGGTAAGACAGCGATCGTGCGTATTTGCCAAACTGTCAGACTGTTCCTTTAAGCCTGAGACTCTAAAATAGGAGTATATTTCTATTAAATAATTCATTAGCAATCGGGTTTACTGAGGTTATGTAAGAAGCAGTATGAAAGATGGGCACAGTCACAATCAGCTAGGCAACACTTACAAAGTCTTACTAACCATCTCCCTACTCTATCTAATATTAGAGTAACATTTCTTTGGACAGAAAAAAACGTTTCTGCCGACCACTGTGTGCCACACAAACTCTCTGTCTCTCTCACACACACAAACGTTCACTTTTTTAAAATTTTTTATCTGTGTGTCCAGTTGCTCTCCAATGCCCAGCTCCAGGAAGTTCATTACAAGTTGTAAATGGCTGGTCAGTTTCCACCGTCTGCCCACCCTGCCACAGTCACATTTCACACACACACACACACACACACACACACACACACACACACACACACACACACACACACACACACACACACAGTCTCACACACTCGGCCACACACACACACACTGTCAGATGCAGAAACGTACAGTATAATCTTACCAACTTTTATGGATAAACAACTATTATTCATCCACTATCTGGCTCAGCACTGTGGTAATAGAACATAAAATCACAACATGCGCTGTGACACACACACACATGCACACACACACACACAGTAATGATCTCACACTCACATTGTTGGGCTGGCATGCAACCACCGCTGACTTGTTGGGAGTCCTGCTGGATTTCATGTCCACCATCCAGGGAGAGGCAGACAGAGAGACCAGAGTGTCCCAGCACCAATAACTACCACAGCCAGCTACAGAGAGAGCTGAGGGGAGGGTGACAGAGCCAGAGTGAGGGTTGAGGCTGAGGGACATCAACAACGTGGAGAAGAAAGTGAGGTGAGATGAGAAGGGGAGGAGAAAAGGAAGGGCAGATGGGACAGAAAGAAAGAAAGAAAGAAAGAAAGAAAGAAAGCAGGAGGGTAGAGCTCTCTCTGCCTGCTGCACTTGTGATAGGCAGATTAACAGTGATGCTGACAATCCTCTCTATCCCACTGGCCTTGCTCTTTACATAAGCCCGACCCCTGCACATACACACTGTGCTGCATCCCGTCCCACTCTAATGCCTCCTCCTCCTCCTCCTCTCTCCTTCCTCTCACCATTTCACTCTACCCTGCTGCCCTCCCTAACTCACTCCCTCATTCCCTTTCTCCTACCCTGCCCCTGTTTTACTCATTTGCTTTCATGTCCTCTTTCTATTGTCCCACCCCCCCCACCCCAACCCCCTCTTTTTATACCTCCATCTATCCCTGGTGACACGATACTATGGTACAGACTGTGTATTTACCGCCACAGAAGCCACTCTGGGCTTAGAGCTGAGTGCAGCTGCTGCCCGTGTCCTTACTGTCAACTCTACAACAGTGCACGTGACATATTGGTTTTAGCGGCTCGGTTATGCGGTTCTTGAAAAGAAAAAAGAAAGGAAAAAAAAACTAATTGAAACCTCATGGGATGGTTCTGATTTATCAAGTTTATACAAGTTAACTTGGTGATGGTGGACTAAACTATGAAAATGAGACCCACGTTGGAATAAATCAGATATGCCCTTCAGACAAAGTGGTTGTTAATGTTATCAGCGCATTTCTACAGTACAGATGTAATTGACTTTTAAGACCTTTTCAATACCTCTAAAAGGAAAAAAATAATACCATCAGTGCTGCAAAAAGAAATTGACAACAGACAGTATATATACAGTATATTGTATATATATACAGTGCTTAACAAATTTATTAGACCACCACCCAGTGTAAGGTGTTTGCCACCGCTGCCCTAAATGAACAGTATTGCTGATTACCAAAATATTTTATGTTTCTGTAATGGTTAATCCACCAGTATGTGCAAGCCAAGCTCTTTAATCAAAATTATATCTTTAATGCTAAAATATAATTATTGTTGTTATCCATGAATTCTCAAATTTACTGTTTTACAAAAAAGCAGAAAAAAATAGTAAAGCACATTATAATTTTTTTATTGAGATGCCAAATTACAGTTATTTACTTGCATTCCTGAACAGAAACATTTGGTTTTGTGGTTGCAAGAATGCAAGCTGTTATCAGGGCCAAAGGAGGTCATACAGAATATTAAGATTTTTGGTTAATATATGTGAATAAGGACTATTTAGTTGTTCCAGTTTATTATTTGCCTAATAAATAACAATACAATTTTTAGTTTGAAACAAGTTTTTGACAGATTTCTAAAATATTTGTGTTTTCTCATTTTTATGACAGGTGGTCTAATAAATTTGTTAAGCAATTTATGTATATATAGATGGCAGCACGAGATATATAGATATATATATATCAAGTGGAGTGTACACTACCTATTTAACGTACAAACAAATATGCGCGTTCATTCTGCCCCAGATCAGATTTAATGCTACAATTCCAGACATTTTAATACATTGAATATAAAAAACAAAATGTATGATGTTTTAAGAGTTTTCAAGGATCCGGTGGGAACCCTGGTTGTCCTAAATGATGAATACAGTAAAATGTACTATGACTGAAGCATGCTTTGTAGCGTGCAAATGAGAATTAAATCAGTGTGAGTTTAGTTTGAGTTCAGTTTTTAGTTGACAATCGGGGATGACATTGCTGTTTCCCTCTTAATCATTCTTTTACTCCTCACATGCGCTTCACTTATACACGATACTCTTCTGAAGTCAGACATTAAAACTGTGTATGCACAAAGGCACAATCTGCATTTGCATTCGTCACGTCAGAGTTATAGAGCCTGCTAGCTCTCTGTAATAATATTACGAAGAGTCAGTCTAAACCTGCAGTACATGTTAAGTGTCACGAGATGACTTTGGTTGTGATTTGGTGCTGTATAAATAAAATTGAATTGAATGCACACATGGTTCTGTTTTGTACTAGAAATCCAGATTATTATGAAATTGTGCGCATATTCATGATTTACACTCCTACAGTTACATAAATAGAATCAGCTGTTTGCATAAAACATATAGAGCCGTGAGTCATCATCATTGAACTTCAGAGATAACCAATAATCTTTCCGTTTTAGTGCCCGTATGGGCTTTTCCACATATAAAATGAAAAAAATGAAAAAAAAAAAAATCAATCATAAAAACAATGTATAAAAAGTGAGCACACAAAAGCAATGAATGAAAATCAAGTTTATAAATGCTCCTTTAACTGTAGGGATGTTATGTATTATGTGGCCTCAGTATACACGGGTCAGGACTTTTTTCGAGTATCAACCAAACCGTAGCAGAGCTTCTTGACTCAGCAGGCAGCAGGAATAGTATCCACGGGCTAACAAGCTAACTGGCACTATTGTCTGACTCTGGTATATGAATGAATCTGGCGAGCCCTGAGGCCCCTGAGCGGTCTTCTACGGTATTCCTCAGCATACAGGCAAGTATGAGAGATTACAAGAGCTGGTAATCTGCAGCAGTTGAGTTGAATGTGCAGATCTGTAGTGCTGAACGGTCTCAGCGGCGAGCATACGTACAGCCACCTTAAATCACCACCCGTCTCTGCTTAAAGCACGCTGAACTCTGTCCCAACGTACTCGGCCAAGTTTTTCAGAGCAGTCTGTGTTGATGTCAAGACTTGGGACCGCCAGGACCACTATGACCACTAAGTCACCTTAACTTTTACTGTTTTTAATCCGACGTTGTGCTGCAATATTATTTAGTTTGTTTGGTGTTTCTTAATGTCCATGTTTTACATTGGATTGAATCGGCGTGCTTCTGTTTATTTTATATGTATATATATCAATCATCCTCTGTGCATGACAAGGAACTTTACATTGACATTGCACACACTGTTCATACTTTCTGGGTTTGTACACGTAACTGTATTTCTTTTGTGTTTATTTTACTCTATACAAATTCAAAGATTTGTATACACACTATATTGTCAAAAATATTGGCTCACCTGCCTTGACTCGCATATGAACTTAAGTGACATCCCATTCTTAATCCATAGGGTTTAATATGACGTCTGTCCACCCTTTGCAGCTATAACAGCTTCAACTCTTCTGGGAAGGCTTTCCACAAGGTTTAGGAGTGTGTTTATGGGAATTTTTGACCATTCTTCCAGAAGCGCATTTGTGAGGTCACACACTGATGTTGGACGAGAAGGCCTGGCTCTCAGTCTCCGCTCTAATTCATCCCAAAGGTGTTCTATCGGGTTGAGGTCAGGACTCTGTGCAGGCCAGTCAAGTTCATCCACACCAAACTCTCTCGTCCATGTCTTTATGGACCTTGCTTTGTGCACTGGTGCACAGTCATGTTGGAACAGGAAGGGGCCATCCCCAAACTGTTCCCACGAAGTTGGGAGCAAGGAATTGTCCAAAATCTCTTGGTATGCTGAAGCATTCAGAGTTCCTTTCACTGGAACTAAGGGGCCAAGCCCAGCTCCTGAAAAACAACCCCACACCATAATCCCCCCTCCACCAAACGTTACACTTGGCACAATGCAGTCAGACAAGTACCGTTCTCCTGGCAACCGCCAAACCCAGACTCGTCCATCAGATCGCCAGATGGTGAAGCGCGATTCGTCACTCCAGAGAACGCGTCTCCACTGCTCTAGAGTCCAGTGGCGGCGTGCTTTACACCACTGCATCCGATGCTTTGCATTGCACTTGGTGATGTATGGCTTGGATGCAGCTGCTCGGCCATGGAAACCCATTCCATGAAGCTCTCTACGCACTGTTCTTGAGCTAATCTGAAGGCCACATGAAGTTTGGAGGTCTGTAGCGATTGACTCTGCAGAAAGTTGGCGACCTCTGCGCACTATGCACCTCAGCATCCGCTGACCCCGCTCCGTCATTTTACGTGGCCTACCAATTCGTGGCTGAGTTGCTGTCGTTCCCAATCGCTTCCACTTTGTTATAATACCACTGACAGTTGACTGTGGAATATTTAGGAGCGAGGAAATTTCACGACTGGACTTGCACAGGTGGCATCCCATCACAGTACCACGCTGGAATTCACTGGAATTCACTGAGCTCCTGAGAGCGACCCATTCTTTCACAAATGTTTGTAGAAACAGTCTGCATGCCTTGGTGCATGATTTTATACACCTGTGGCCATGGAAGTGATTGGAACACCTGATTTCAATTATTTGGATGGGTGAGTGAATACTTTTGGCAATATAGTGTATGTTCAGGTGTATGTACAGTGCTGTGAAAAAGTATTTGCCCCCTTCCTGATTTCTTATATTTTTGCATATTTGTCAGGCTTAAATGTTTCAGATCATCAAACAGTAGTTTGAGTAAATACAAAATGCAGTTTTTAAATGATGATTTCATTTTATTAAGGGAAAAAAGCTATCCAAACCTACCTGGCCCTACGTGAAAAAGTAATTGCCCCCCTTGTTAAATCATGAATTAACTGTGATTAACCACATTTTTTGGAAAGCTAGAATTTCACTAGCCACACCCAGGCCTGATTACTGCCAGACCTGTTGAATCAAGAAATCACTTAAATAGAACCTGTCTGACAAAATGAAGCAGGATGAAAGATCTCAAAAAGCAAAACATCATGCCGAGGTCTAAAGAAATTCAAGAGCAGATGAGAAACAAAGTCATTGACATCTATCAGTATGGAAAGGGTTACAAAGCCATTTCTAAGGCTTAGGGACTCCAGCAAACCACGGTGAGAGCCATTATCCACAAATGGAGAAAACTTGGAACAGTGGTGAACCTTCCCAGGGGTGGCCGGCCTACCAAAATTACTCCAGGAGCGCATCGATGACTCATCCAGGAGGTCACAAAAGAACCAAGAACAACATCTAAAGAACTGCAGGCCTCACTTGCCTCAGTTAAGGTCAGTGTCCATGATTCAACGATAAGAAAGAGACTGGGCAAAAATGGCATCCATGGGAGAGCTCCAAGGCGATAACCACTGCTGACCAAAAAGAACACAAAGGCTCGTCTCACATTTGCCAAAAAACATCTTGATGATCCCAAGACTTTTGGGAAAATATTCTGTGGACTGACGAGGCAAAAGTTGAAGCGTCCCGTTACATCTGGCGTAAAACTAACACAGCATTTTATAAAAAGAACATCATACCAACAGTCAAACATGGTGGTGGTAGTGTGATGGTCTGGGGCTGCTTTGCTGCTTCAGGACCTGGACGACTTGCCGTAATTGATGGAACCATGAATTCTGCTCTCTACCAGAAAATCCTGAAGTAGAATGTCCGGCCATCAGTTCGAGACCTCAAGCTCAAGCACACTTGGGTTATGCAGCAGGACAATGATCCAAAACACACCAGCAAGTCCACCTCTGAATGGCTTAAAAAAACAAAATGAAGGTTTTGGAGTGGCCTAGTCAAAGTCCAGACTTAAATCCAATTGAGATGCTGTGGCATGACCTTAAACAGGCCGTTCATGCTCGAAAACCCTCCAATGTGGCTGAATTAAAACAATTCTGCAAAGAAGAGTGGGCCAAAATTCCTCCACAGTGATGTAAAAGACTCATTGCCAGTTATCGCAAACGCTTGATTGCAGTTGTTGCCGCCAAGGGTTGCACAACCCGTTATTAGGTCTAGGGGGCAATTACTTTTTCACATTGGGCCAGGTAGGTTTGGATAGCTTTTTTCCCTTAATAAAATGAAATCATCATTTAAAAACTGCATTTTGTATTTACTCGGGTTGTCGTTTTTATCATTTGTCTGATGATCTGAAACATTTAAGCGCGACAAATATGCAAAAAAATAAGAAATCAGGAAGGGGCAAATACTTTTTCACAGCACTGTATGTGTGTTGTAAAATGACAGTAAATGTGGGTCCTGCACGCATGTGGGTTTACATGAACGCCTATCCCCCTCCTCCTCCTCCTCCTCCTAATTCTTCTCATACCGCATGACTGACCTTTATTCCCAGAAGGCTGATCAGCTACTGGACAGATGAGACTGACAAGAAACATGATAGATAGACTGAAGACGCGACAAGGTATTCAAACACAGGTCATAGGGTTACATTATTTCCCTAAAAGACACCCGATGTAGAGGTCTGAGCAGTAAGGTGAGTGGGATGATGGAGGAAATCACAGAAAGGAGAGACTTCAGTCAATTCCGTTCTAATCCCTCGATAATCCCCCTCCCATCACATGGATTCAGGTTCAACTATTAATTCCCCGTTTACCGTCATGGCAACCAGCAGCTTATAAGATCAGCTGACTTCTTATACAGATCACCGCCTTGTCATGATAGACAAATCACATTTTTGATATTTTTAGGATATAACAGAGTGTAACTCAGAGTTTGAGTTGTGTGATTATTCCTGTGTTCATAGACACTTGCCTTATGTTGCCCCTGTGTGGATGAGTGTAGTGTGTGTGAATGTAAGTGTGTGTGTTATCCAATGACCTGTACATCAAAAGATAAAAACTATTAAAACTCTATATGTGTGTGTGTGTGTGTGTGTGTGTGTGTGTGTGTGTGTGTGTTAATGTGATGCACGTTTCTGCATCGCCAGTGATCTTCACATTAGCCTCCACTATCTGTTTGTGTCTAACAATCAATGGTGTATGTGTGTCAAAGCTTTGATGTGTTATTAATGAACAGATGTGTGTGTTAGTATGTTACACGTTGGCGAGGGTGCGCAGAGCACGAGTGTTCCGGCAGAATAAAGCAGGAATCTTTTAAAAGCTCTTTCCTCCCTAAATAATGAATGAATGGGCGGTCCTCAGAGAAGAGGAATAACAACACTTCAGAAGACAGAAAAGACTGAATATTCCACATGGAGGGTGGAAGGGGGTCTTTTGCCACCACGTACAGTTGTTTTTTTTATTTAGGTGTAGAGTGTAGCAGGAAGGGTGTGGTCCGCAGAAGCAAGACATTTCATTTTCAAGATCAGGCCAGAGTAAAGGACATAGCTGGGTGCCAATTCTACACTACACACTACAGTATTTCTAAAGATTGTTGTAGTTGTGGTGAAATAAAAATGGTAAAAATGGTGAAGTAAAACAAGCTTGAACTGAATTGTGCGTTTACACTGGAAAAGTGGGGCAGATGGGGGTAAGACTACGGAGCTCCCATTGTTTTCACCAAATCAGATCAGGATTGAAAAGGGAAAGGTTAAGGTGGTTCTCAATCATCGCTATTTGAGAAGACCTGATTTGGGATTTGTTCAGGTGGAAAGCACGCTCTCGCTCTTTTCCTTCAGGAGCAGCTAAACCAGTACGGGATTCTTCATGAATGCTTAGTCATGCATCAGAAATGCATCCAGTCGATCAACATTTGTGACCCAAATGCTGCCATTTGGTAACAGCTATCAAAACAAGGCATGCAGAAAAGTATGACAAAAACATTTTGCAGTGGAAATATAGCCGAAATTAGTATATACAACTACTATGCTGTATGGAATTGGGAAATAGCTTGTGACTGTACTGTAAGAGTGCGTGTATAGGTATGTGTCTGTAAGCTTCCCAGGTCAAGTCAATGTCAGATAATATAGGATCCACAATTAGCACCCACCACTCGCCAAATGCAAGCAAAAATCCAAGTTGGCGGGTTGCTGAAATAGGCCCGCTTCACGCCAACTCTCATCCCTACAACACATTGATTGACATTGATGATTGTATCGCAATTGACCCTTGCTGCCCACCGTTGCTATGGTTACGCTTACTTTCTCAAGCTAGTAAGTAAGCGTGACCATAGCGCTTACTCACTATTGACAAAATAGGACCTGCTCATTTGTTCATCGTATGAAAATAGAATCGATTACAGACCAGGAAAACTCAAAAGCTCAAACTCAAAATCGTAATTAAATTGTTTTTAACGACGGTTGAAAAACATTTTCTCTACACCAGCCACTGGTAGATAGACCAGATAGTTAATTTGGATCCAGAGTGTCCAAGTGTCCAGAAGCACCTTTATAATATCTCTGAAGTCCTTCTTGCAGTTGAATGAGATACAGGGCTGGTGTGCTCCGTCTAGAGGACATACAATCTGCTCAGTGTAATGAGCCCCATCTGAACGTTTAAATACAGAACACACCTGCTCCGCGCTCGCTCTCTTGTATAATGCTGTGGGCACACTCAAATTCATTCATTCCTTCATAGATTTCAGTAAAGAACACAAGCAGCAGCAGAGCAGCTGACACCGAGTGTAAGGACAGAGATAGAGGGTGAAGCCTAAAAGGTGTTTGAAAGGTGTAAAATATGTATATCATTATATTTTTAGCACATGAAATGCTACTGTTAGCCTGCTAGCCATGACAGCTGCAGCAGCTACGCTTAAAGCCCCGCCCACATTATTTTCTGTTCTGCCTGCTTTTAACCGGAGCATGTGAAGATCTGCTCTGATGGTGGCATTACACAGCTGAGCGCTTCACACAGACTCATCTCTTAAGGGAGAACACCACCTCAGTCAACAGACCTATATATATATAGTCTTATCATAGCTAGTCACCTGATTCATTGATATATAAAACACATATAAAGAGTACGGTCAAGACCTGCTCTATATGTAAAGTGTCATGAGATGACTTTTTGTGGAGATAAAACTGAATTGAACTGAAATTGACCTGACGTGGTCACGTGCCTGTGTGGGCTATGTTTTTGTTTTTCAGTCAGATTCTTTCTACAATGAATGGTGAATACACTGCATTTGCACAGTGCTTTAAATCCTCCTGTATCTCCAGAGATGAAAATTGCAAACCCCTCATATACTGTAGGTCCACTGACAAAACCTAAAGAGCAACTTAACTCCTTATTTCAGCTTGAATATGCTAACATGGACACACTACAGACTGTGACCAGAATCAACTGATCCATGTTCCTTGTTCATAATGTGACGTGTTCGTAAGTCCTGATTTAGTCTAGTTATAATGTCTTTACTTAAGTGGAGATCTGTGCATCACTAAATTGAAAGAGGTTACACCACACAAACTAGTTACGACGCAGAGTTGTTGCTACATATTTACTTAAATCTATATATATATAAAATATATATTTAATATATGACTGGTTTAGACTGACATAATATGGAATATGGTCGGAAGCTAGTTGATGTCATTACTGAGATTTTAAACACATCACTCCTATCACAGGAGAGTGTTCCCACCTGCCTCAAGACAGCCACCATTGTCCCTGTACCAAAAAGGCTGCAGTGTCTAAACAACTAACACCCTGTGGCATTCAACCCCATTATGATTAAGTGCTTTAAGAAACTGGTTCTCCAGCACATCAAAGACAACATCCCAGCCAGCCTGGACCTTCACCAGTTTGCATACAGAACCAACAGATCCAGAGAGGATACCATGCCCACTGCTGTCCACTCAACCCTCACGCATCTTGAAAATAGCAACACCTACCCCTCATGAAACTGAAACTGGCAAATTGGGCTTAAATTCTAAACTGGAACTGCAACTGGATATTGGACTTCCTCACAAACAGACTCAGTTTGGATTGGTGGTCACTCCTCCACTCTAGTGCTCAACACCGGAGCCCCCCAGAGCTGTGTGCTAAGCCCCCTACTGTTCATGCTGTACACCCACGACTGCAATCCCCACACAGAGAGAACTCTGTTGTGAAGTTTGCAGATGACACTACCATCATCAACCGGTTTTCAAACAACAATGAGAATTCATATCGTGGAGGAGGAGGCGAAGACACACACGCCTGTCTACATCAGTGGAGCTGAGGTGGAGCAGGTGAACAGTTTCAGCTTCCTGGGAATCATCATCACAAAGAACCTGTCAGGGACATCTCACATCTCCACCCTGGTAAAGAAAGCTCAGAAACAGCTGTACTTCTTGAGGAAACTTTAGAAGACAACATTCCTGTGCCAAGTTCTTGTTGACTTTTATAAAGGAGCAATAGAAAGCATCCTGATAGGAAACATAAACTGGCATGGGGTGTGCACGGCCCAGGGCAGGAGGACTCTGTAGCAGGTGATTAAAACTGCTCAGGAAATCACTGGTACCCATCTACCAAGCATCAGTGATGTCAGTAAGGTGAGGTGTCTGCGCAGAGCCCGGAGGACACTAAAAGACAATGCCCACCCCAGCCACAGCCCGTTCACCCTCCTGCCATCTGGCAAGCGACACTGAAGTATCCGCTGCCGTACCACCAGACTACAGAGCAGCTTCTCTCCTCAGGCTGTGAGACTCCACAACTCCACCTCCTCTGCACTCCACCATAAACAAATGACATGGAACTATGTACTATATGTTATTTTTTATTCATTTATTTATTTGTATTTAACCTTTACTTAACCAGGAACGTCTCATTGAGATTAAGAATCTCCTTCTCAAGGGAGACCTGACCAAGACCAGTCAGCAACATAAATAAAAACACATAGTTACAGACAGAAAACACAGACATTTCTTGTAGTCAGTTGAGTAAGGTATGGGAAATTAAAAGCATTGGCATCCTAAGGAATCTGCCTCTAATTCTTTCATTTGGGTTTTTTCACATTACCATACCACCACCTTTTGTATAATATATGTATATATCCCTAACTCTGTGCCTGTTCGTCTGAGTACCCTTGTGTCTGGACCTCCAGGATTATTTCCTCGTGTCTTGCCTTGATCCCTGTCTGCCTTCTTGACCCACCTTCACTTGTCCTGGTCCCTGCGCTTTCTCTAGCTCCCCAGCCAGGTTCCGTGCCACTATCAGCTGCTGGTCCTGCGCCAAGCCCACGTCTCACCAAACCAGAAATGTTCCTCTATGGACTCTGGGAATTGTCTGTCGTTCCTGGTTCAGGGCGGGCTCCACTTTGAGCTGCAGGCTTCTCCTACTGATCGTTTTCAAGAGTGGTGTTCATCATTACCCACCTCTCCTCTTAACTCCCACATAAAACACAACTTCACGGACTGGATTTTTTTCACTTCCGTAACATTGCAAAAAGTCAGGCACATCCTGTCTCAAACAGATGCAGAAAAATGTGTCCATGCATTTGTTACTTCTAGGCTAGATTATTGCAATTCCTTATTATCAGGCTGCCCCCAATAAGTCCCTTGAGACTCTCCAGTTGATCAAGAATGCTGCAGCACGAGTACTGACAGGAACCAGGAAAAACATTTTACTTCCTAACTATCAGCATGTTAGCATCTTGATCGCCCCCTGGTGGCTGGCGGCAGTATAGGTCATAAGCCCTTCATGTTAGCGGACGGGACATGGGCCAAATGAAGTACTCGTCAAACTATAATTACGTAGTTCTTATCACCCTGATGTATGTTCAAGTGTCAATATTTGTGTTGCTGTTTATTCTGTATAAATTATTTTATTCTATAAAAACAGGGTGAGACATCATGATTGACAGCTGTGATTGACCGTGGTGCGCTCACGATTTGGACCTCGACACTGCAGCTCCACCCCCCCGATCACTACTGGGCTGGGCATCTATTAATGCGAGATACTACATTGATGTCAGAATACAGACGGACATAATCTAGTTAATCTAAATGTGATCTAAATATTTTAGGCATGGGTGAAACACCAAATATTTAGGGAGTCCTGATTGGTCATTACTGAAATTCTGACTCCACCTGCTGATCCTGCTATTTCAGGAAAATAGGGCCCCTTATGTCCTATTTTAACTATTGTTTGAATTCAGTAAACAAAACTAAATCATTGGAGGACCAAACAGAGGGATAAGCATACAGAGCTGTCATGATCATACACAGGCTTGTTATGTGGTGCTTCTTGATGTTGGACAAAAATACTGCAGTGGACATGAAATGAGCATAAATTACAAAAAAAGAGAAATGGAGAGCGGAGCAGGAGGCAAGAAGTCACTACTGAGCTACTGAAATGATGGTTTACACACACAAGGACACACACACACATGCGCGCTATACATTTTTGCTATTTTGATCCATTTTCCCCCCAATCACTTTGCTCTGGGTGTGCAGGTGGTCTGAATGCAGCTGGTTTACGCCTCTCTCTCATCATATGAGGGGCCTGCTATCTAGGTGTAACATAGTGCTGTCCTCTTTCCCTCTAAGTGATATTTACTGCCCAGCTAATGGCGGTGGCTCCACACAAGGAAATCACAGAGACATGGAGCTGCAACACCTGCTTTACTGCTGTGTACAGCTACTTCTGCCTAATAACATATGACTCAAAAACACTGGTTTATGATTTTTATATAGATACAGGCCAGGTTTCACTTATATCTGTGGGGTATATATATAATGGATGTCAAAGCTACAATGCGGCCCTGCTGTTGTATTAACTACTCTGACATCAGCATCAGCCCACATGTGAACAGGAAGAAGATGGTAAGCTGTTTCCTAGACACCGTTCATGCAAAGCCTGATCTGAACATAAAGACCAAAATAAACCCACTCACACAGACCGGTATCTTTGAACTCTAACCAACTCCTCACTCCAAACTTTATTACCAGGACGAACACAAGGTATCTCAGCGGGATTCCTTCATGTGGCCGGACTGTCCGGACATCTAGCCAGCTAGTCTTGAAGTCAGCGCTTACCACAAACCATCCGACACCTAAACACCCTAAAGAACTCGAACTCCTGGAAAAAAAACCTGCAGAAAAAGTTAGCAGGAATGGCACTGACTCTGAGTGATTATGATTATGATTAGCCATAAGCCAGAAGAATTTCTGGCTGCATGAATTTGCATCTCACACTGTCCTCTTATAATCAGAGATCGTGTGTGTGTGTGTGGGGGGGGGGGGGTCAGGAGAAATGAACCAGCTGTCACTCTGCTGAGACTGCGGCAACACACAGAGGACAATGGGAATTTAAAGAATGTACTGTTGAATCTGTGACACAAATTGTGACACTTTCGGACAGACAGTGGTCTTGCTGTATCTTTGCCAGCCATATTTACAGCTCTGTCTGTTCCATATCACAAAAAAAAGAACTCTCAACAAAACTTTTAGAAAGCTAAAATATTCTGTCTGACATTGTAAAAGTTCTTTAGAACCTTTTGAGATATAGACCTTACATTGATTTCATAGACTCCCCACTACATTCCTACCTGCACAGAGCCGGAGGACATGAACGACTTGGCTTCCACTGACGACGAACAAGTAGTGGTTGGTTTTACTCCCGATAATCAACGCATCAGTCTTCACAGTATTTAATGAGCATTTCAATATGACATAAATACTCTTAGCTCTTATAAATTCAGATCACAAAACCTATTCTTTCAAACTGATAAAAAGGAACAGACCAACACCAACAATAAATTCATGTTTTTGTAAAGTTTCATATTGAGCCTCTGTGCCACTGAACTCAAAACACATATAACTGCATTTTGTGACATATTCACCCTTTTGGGAAAAAGCTGGTTTGATGAGCTGAGAGGAATGAATTACACTCATCGTACTGATTGCAGTTGGAGAAAATATCACTGAATGCTGGGGGGATGGCTGTCTCGTGTGTTTTAATAGTTTGTGGAATCACCAACGCCTCCACCATTCTTGTACACAGTGTTTAAGTGCCCGTCTTTCAGTTTGGTAGATGTAGGAGGAGACTGGCATCAGCAGTGACGTCGCACATTTGCCACTGAAGTGACACACCTGGCACACCTAGACGAGCAACAGTGGAGATGATGAGTGGTGGACGGGGCGACCAAGAGGCCGCCGTACAAATCTCAGAGAGAGGGGTACCTCTACCACCCTTGCTGGGGCCGGCGTGCCTCCCCTCCGCCTGTTGGACGGCATCCACAACCCAGTGAGAGGCAGTTAGGTTTGTAACAGACAAAGAGCTGATCTGTTGTCCTGTGGGCACATATCTGATGAAGGCTGTGGGGGAAATTACTTTTATGATCATGTGCGTTTTCCTAGATGATCATATAATGAATGGGTGTGTCTGTTTTTTATTTTTTATCCATCATGATATTACAAGGTTTCAGTTGTTGGGAAACTAAATACAAGCCTCATTATAAAAGAGTTTAGCCCGGAGGGGGGTTGAAACCTCTTCCTGTGTACATGTGTTTCTGAGAATGTTGATAATATATCAACATCAGGATATATGCGTGGAGGGGTTTAAGGAGCAGGTGCAGGCAGCGGATGTTTGAGATGTTTGTAACGTACGGAGGATACGTGAAGAACAATGGGCCTCATGCAGGAAGCAATATACTTCAAAATTATTTTTGTTCGTATCCGTGATCTGTTCTTATTTTGTTAGTACCCGTTGATTTCTGGGATTCCCCAGTGTTTTCCTAGTTTTGCTCTTCTCTTAGGTAAGAGAAAACTTCACAAGTGGTTGAGAGCACTACATACCCTAACCCTGCACAATGTGCATATGAGCATTTACACAATGAGCATGTTGATAAATTTCCTTTTTGACGATTGTGCCAAAACAAACTGAGAAAAAGTGTAAGCCACCATTGTGTGATGTAAATTGAGCAAAATGAACAAGATGATGTGTGATGTGGTTTGGATTACCTCAGACGGAAGGTCCACGTCCTCATGTTTTTGAGTGGAAGAAGGCCAGGTAGAGGAGGAGAGAGGTGTTTGTACGCCATATTTCACCTGCTTCTCAGAAGGAGGTCTGGACCATCCAGTGGAACTATCTGGGGGGGGGGGGGGGGGGTCAATAGGATCACCATCAAAACAATTAACCATTTTCAAACAACTCCTCTTGGAAACAAACCAACAGCAAGATAGCAGCGCGGAGACTTCTATGACTCCTGCTTTAGAAGGCATTAGATTTGTCTTAATCAAAAGATACAAAAGATACACCTTCTGGAGAGCATGAACACACACAGGGAATTTTAAATAGCTGCCCACCGCTCATTGCCGTTTGATATTTCTTGTGCACAACATTTAAACTTGATGGAAGCACTACAAGATCATTATTAGGATTCATCCTCTGAGGACCATAAACACCCACAGCAAGATTTCTGGCAGTCTGTCAAGTAGTGACATGTTGCTTTGGACCAATAGAGCTGGCCAACCAACTAGTGTTTCCATCGTTAAGCCTTGTAGCTAGCAAGCAAGAAATGATGTCATGCTGCCTGATTTACCAGTAAAGCAAAAATCAACGAGATTCTGGCATTAGCTGGAGAAACAGCACATTTCCAAACTGGCTAGCACACAAATCATTACCACATGATCTTGAGCTTTAGGCCAAGGTTGGTCATAGCTGCTTATGACTCCAATTCATATCACACACTTCAAACAGCTCGAAAGAATCTGTATTAGTGTATTACTGTATGTTTTACGGATTCCATCCTGTCTTTGGCTCATTAACCCCAAACATTTTTAGCATCATTCATCCTGCCAACGCGCACTGACTAATGTGCAACGAGGCAGTTTCATCATCTCAAAGTACTGCATCCTGCTAACAATAGAGCAATATACACAGTGAAGAAAGAGACAAAGAGTGAAGAACAAAATGAAAAAAAATATACCTCTTGTTAAATCTGGATAAATGACATGCTGGCTTTTGTTACACGAACAGAGCAAACAAGCAAAATTAGATTCATTTTCTGTAATTGGCAAATGTGTTCTCCAGGAGAGCACAATTACCCACCACCAGTCCAGGGGTATTTTAAGAAGCTTCTACACTTCCCACTCCACAGTCTCCTATGTGCGAGCTGCTGGGCTCTAAGCTCGTTGAAAGTGGGTAGACTGGTAGTTTTCTGGCACAATTTCTCCAAGGTGCAGAGAGAAGGGAAAAGTCTGAAGTGGTCCAAACCCCAGTTTCACAAACACAAGTTTTAGCTTGTGGTCTTCATTAGGGTCATCCTTGCTTTTCATCCATCCCTCAAGTGTCTCCTGAAGTGATGCTGCTAAAAGGCCACAGCTAAGGCAGACCTTATAACTTTTTGACTTTAACTTTAATGTAGTCACACTGTACATATGTCATTTACACCATGCTAAGATCCACTTGCATTTGCAAAGCATGCATTTACATCTGAATTACTATGCTTTTTTTCCCCCCAGATAAAGAGATGATATGCTAATACCAGGTGGTGATGGAATCAAAGAGCCAAAAGAAATGTATCCTTCTATCCAGTGATAATTCAAAATATGACCAACCCCCACTCAACTCACCTGCATGTGCACCGCCTGGAGTCTGGTTCTGGCTCTGGATGTGGTTGTGGCCACTTCCTCGTCTTCCACTGTAGCTGCTGTGTTTGGGACTCCGGCTCTCACTACAGCCGCGAGTTGGGCTTTGACTGCTGGGCCTGAGGCCACCAGGCTCCACCTGGTTCACACCGGAGCTGCAGTGCAGACTCCACGACTTGACTCTTTCTGTGGGCACAGCCTGATTCAAACCAGCTGACTTGTGGCTGAGACTGGGACTAGGAATGTGGTTCTGGTTCTGGTTTTGGTTCAGGTTGATGGCCTGGACAACATTGGTCTGCAACATAGTGAGGCAGTCCCCCAGGCAGCTCAAAGTGGCTGCAGAAGTGGCCTTTAAAAGGAGTAGGTCCTGGGAAGCAATGGGAAGAGGAAATAAGAGAAAGAACAGGAGAAGGTGGTGAAGATGAGGAGGAGCAAGACGTTTCAGCATATGTTAAGCTTAAGTGTTGGTGCAAACAAAACATGAATCATCTCGCTCTCGCACACTTAGTTCCATGGCAATCTTGGAATAGCTCGTTTTGTCTTATGCCAAGTCAAAGAGCAAACCTTAAAGGAAAACTATGGTATATCGTATATGGTGGACTTTATTTTCATAGCTTAAGCCATCGGTTACATTGCGTATAATGACATTGTACTAAGCAAAGTTAAAGCTGACATCTCGGAACACGGCAGCATCGCTAAAAACAGGGTCAAGAAACATGCGAGAAGAAGACTCGTGAGAGATTTGCAGCCTTGCAGTTTACCTGTACAGTGAGCAATAGCATGGGTGTGCTCAGAAAAAGTGGTAGTTAATCTGACAACTCTCTGACGGCTGCCTGACCTGTTGCCACACTCAGAGACTACAGCACTCTAGGAAGCACAATGAGATATTAAAATAAAACCCAAGTTATAATATGCTTTTTCTTTAATGTCAGCTCAGATGTGCTGCATCAAATAATAATCTGTTGAATAAAACACCAAAAAGTTCATAGCTGTCAGCCCTTATACACTGTACTGTCGAGGAATTAAAAAAAGGTAAACATAGCACAGAATGTACAGGACCACAGCCTTGATTGCCTCTAACAGTGAACACAACTGAACTCTGAGAGGGTGAGAATGATTCTTTTGGATCAATGCAGTATTGTCACTGGTTACTTAGCTTATTGTACTCTATATGCCTGGTATACACAATGCATGAGGTACTACCTCATCCAGACAAGAGAGGGGTCCACCTCGGGAGGGTAGGGACTCAATAGAGTTGACCAGGTTCTTCTGCTGCCCGTCAGCCTGGCTGGTCACCTGCACACAGACAGAAACAAATGATTTATAATCATGGTAACCACTCACTGTGTAGATCACACAGTAAGGCCCTTTTAGATGGGGAAGCAGTGATGTGTCACATCTCCTGCCTCCTGGCAGTGACACAGAAAGGGGGATGCAGTTACCGCCCGGGAACAAACAGATTTTTCCCCCCCCATTTTTGGCCATGTCAAACTTTTCCCTCAAGGTACCTAGTGGATGCTGTGATTGACGCTGCATGACTCTGGTGAGACCTTTGGTATACAAAATCAGTGACAGCCTCTGTAGCTGTCGCGTTCTGCTTTAAAGGGGTTTTAGACTACCAGCACTGGTTGTGAAGATATAGAGATTTAAGCACTTAGGGAGGGAGAATTTGAGTGGAGAGAGAAAGGTAGTTGAAGGATGATAAAAGTGGAAGAAAAAAAAGAGGACAGTGTGACGATGTTGACGTCTTCTGGGTGATGAAGAAAGGGATAACAGAGAAGGAGAGGCACAGAGCAAAGAGACTCGTCTGTGAAAGAGAGATGATGAGGTTTTCTCCGTGACCCCAGGAGGTAATTACTACTGACACTGCTACTGCAGGGCAGAGCCACTGGGACATCTCAGCTTGTTTAATGAGCTGTGATGAATGTCACATACGCTCTCATACATAGTCCTAACAGTGACTACAACTATTTCCCATATCTTTATTATTTATCCCTTTCCCAGTAATTATACACATTAATACCTCTGATCTCCAGTCTTAGGGGCTCAGTCCGACACATTCTGCATACTGTATATAATATATGTGGAATCACCACAATCAGTGCAGAAATCCAAAGAAATCCATTGCAGGTTCGACTTTGCGATGTATTTTTGCACTGTAAGCCACTGACCCAGCTATGCTCACTTTGTCGACCTCCCCAAATGACTTGTGCTTGTGTAGCGGTTAAAGCTCACTTCACAGGCTTTGCGTTTTCCCGTTCTGTGGTGGGAGCCAATTTATAATTCCTGCATCCACGCGGTTGAGAGGAAATCCGTGAGGTGTAAATTTAATCTGCCCATGTTTAGGTCCATTTTGGACCATATCCGGCCCTTTAGAATGGCAGCGTTGGATTGGTCTGTCAGTTTCTCTAACACTTTGGTCCGGGACAAGATATCTGGTCAACAAATATACAGATTTGCAAGTAATTTGGTATTAATATGTATGGTTCTCTGGAGATTGAGTGGTAGATAATCTGGCTATACTGTTGGCTTTTTTTTACAACCTCTCTGATTGCTGTCTGACCTATTGTTACTCTAGGAAGTACGATGTTACCACAACTGATAGTTAGAGTTAATGGCCAGAGATATTAAACTAAAATATACTGCTGTTTTCCTTTAATGTCAGCTCTACCCTAACATAGCTCGAGCTTCCACTAAGACAAAACGAGCAAAAATCCTTGTGTGAGTATTGACCAGTTCTGATTCCATGATGCAGATGAGACAGATGGCATTACTCGTGTTGCACTTACGTGATTAGTTAAAAAGCGAGAATGAAAAACAAAACAAAGCATCTGAAAGAGACAACCTGCCATTACTAGATATGACACACGCACAAGACAGGTCACTTAAACTTAGACATTTCGAACAGAAAGCAAAGGTATAAGATGGGACACGCAGATATGGCTGTTCTGGCATGTCCTAATCAAACCCCTTAAACCTGCAATCATTGATATTTTTGTCCACTTGTTTTCAGCAGGAACAAGTCGTGAACTTTAACATATTGTCAGCTTTGAATTGATGTGTTGAACTTGTGATCAAACAGCTGCTTATTTCCACATCCAGCAGTTACAGAGCAACATGACCCTTCATGTGGAGTGGTGTTTGTGTCACCTGATGGATGGCAGTCCAGTATTCCCTCTCTTTTAGCTCTGTTTTTGGTCTCTACCGACTCCTGAGGGAAACATCTGGCTCTTTAGCTGCTGAATGCTCCACTATGTTCACCAGCTAGTCAGCTGGGTCTGTCTGCTGTTTGTTGCTGAGCAGGTAGTGTACAGTGGCTTTTTACAGCTTTGTCTCAGAACACGACGCTATGAGAGCGCTGAGAGTGAACCAGAGCAGCAAAGTTGCGGGTCGGACAGGAGTGTAAAGCAGCTCTGCTGACTCCTGGTCCATGACCGTTGACCTCTTCCCAGTGGATGCTGTCAGCGGTTTTGGTCTGGTGTGGTGCTTCTGTCAGTCTTCACATGAACACAATTGTCTAGTAGCTTACTGTTGGCAAAAGCTCTTCCTCTCAGAACCCATCACTCCCTATTCCCCCAGCATAGCCTTTTTCTCTATATTTGCACAATCTGTTTTCCAACCCCGCTCATCCCATCTTTTTGTAACCATGACATATCATATTGGAACTGCCTCTTGTTTCCAGGTGTTTCTTTCTTATCTGTACACCTGAAATGTATCTGTTCAAGCCTTGTGTTAGTTGTGTGCTTATGATTATACTGTGTGATTCATTAAACTTGCTTTGAGAGGTCAACTCTCGAGGGTCAAGCCAGTATCTGAAGAAATAATCAAATAGTCAGAAGTGGGATCCTGGACTGAGGTAAGTCACTTTAAATTACTTTGATGTGGCTGCCTTTATCCGGGATTCCGTAGTCTAATAAATGTGAAAAACAGAAGGGTGATTCCCTGTCAGACAGCTGTTGAGTTGCGCAGTTTTATTTGGTGTTGAGGTGTTGAGCTACACACCGAGGGAAGGGTGTTTGCCTATCCAGAATAAAGAAGACTGTTGAGTTTCAGTCTTTAAAGGATTTTAACCGTAGTTGCAAAGTCTTAGAAGAATTGGTGTCGACTTTCACACCAAAACTGTAGAGAGTTTCAAAAGAATTGGTTTAATCATACCATTACCACCTATAGTTCCTGATCTATCCTTACTGCTATTCATGGTAAGGATGCATTCTTTAATGTTGTAGATGTAACGTCTGAATTTTTCAGCAGTCATGTTCATCCAGACAAGACGCTCTTTGCTTTCACCTTTAAAGGGAAGCAGTAAACATTTACAAGACCCCCCCAAGGACTAATCGACTCCCCTGCAACTTTTTCTGCTTTCGTTAGAGCGTCACAGGCTACCTTTGCACCACCTTCAGGTTGTACTTGTACTGATCGAGTATGTAGATGACTGCTGATGGGATGCAGTGACGTCTGACGTACTGCGGTAAGCGTATTGCTTCACTTCCGGCTTCTGTGTCATTGGTAGCGTGTGTGTTTGGCCGCTCTAAGCTCAAACAAGTTATATTTGTTTGGTATATATTTCATTACAGCGGCTAAATAGCCGCTAACCACTTAAACGTATATTAGTTTTGCTTAACGCTGATAGTTCTCTCCTTCTTTAGCGACTTTTTCGCTAATCTCACAGTTGTTTACACACTATTCTGTCTGTTACATTAGTTTAGCAGCTAGCGATGGCTTCTCTCTCTCCTTCTCGCTCTCCTTCTCGCTCTCCTTCTCGCTCTCCTGCTCTGTCCTGCTCGGTGTGTCAGATGTTTAGTTATTCCCCCGCCTCCTTTAGCGATAATGGTAAATGTAACTGGATTATAACTCATTTGAAAGCCTCGTTATGAGTCTCTCACTCCCAACCTGGAAAACACTGAAGCCAGTCTTATTCGTTATAGTCTATCGCGCTCCAGGTCCATACTCTGAATTCTTATCTGAATTCTCAGAGTTTTTATCAGGTTTAGTCCTTAAAACAGACAAAGTCATTATCGTAGGGGATTTTAATATTCATGTGGATGTTGATAAGGATAGCCTTGGTACTGCATTTACCTCTTTATTGGATTTGATTGGCTTCTGTCAGAGGGTACAGAAACCCACTCACTGTTTTAATCACACCCTCGACCTGGTTCTGACATATGGACTTGAAATTGAACATCTAACTGTCTTTCCACAGAATCCTTTGTTATCGGACCATTATTTAATAACTTTTGAATTCCTATTACTGGACTACACGCCATTAGGCAAAAAAGTCTACACCAGATATCTATCTGATAGTGCTGTAGCTAAATTTAAGGAAGTGATTCCATCGGCATTAAATTCAATGCCATGTCTCAATACAACTGAGGACTCCTATGCTAACCTTCGTCCCTCTCAAATAGACAATGTTGTTGACAGTGCTGCAGGCTCAATGCGATTGACACTTGACTCTATTGCCCCTCTTAAAAAGAAGATAATAAAACAAAGAAAGTCAGCTCCATGGTATAACACCCAAACCCGCAAATTAAAGCAAACAGTGCAGAAACTTGAAAGGAAATGGCGCTCCACCAAACTAAAGGAATCACGTTTAATTTGGCAAGATAGTCTTAGAACTTATAGGAAGGCCCTCTGTAAAGCCAGAGCAGCCTATTACTCATCACTAATAGAAGAGAACAAGAACAACCCCAGGTTTCTCTTCAGCACTGTAGCCAGGCTGACAGAGAGTCACAGCTCTATTGAGCCATGTATTCCTATAACCCTCAGCAGTAATGACTTCATGAGCTTCTTTAATGATAAAATTCTAACTATTAGAGACAGAATTGATCACCTCCTGTCTTCAGGTGGTATCTTACCTTCAAACACAGGAATCTCAGAAATAGCTGTAAAACCTGATGTATATTTGGATTGCTTTTCTCCCATTGACCTTCACCAAATTACTAAAACTATCTCTTCATCTAAGCCATCAACTTGTCTCTTAGACCCCATCCCAACCTGGCTGCTCAAAGAGGTTTTACCTTTAGTCAGCACTTCTTTACTAGACATGATCAATCTGTCTTTATTAACAGGCTACGTACCACAGTCCTTTAAAGTTGCTGTAATTAAACCTCTTCTTAAAAAGACCACACTTGATCCAGAGGTTTTAGCCAACTATAGACCTATATCTAACCTCCCCTTTCTCTCCAAGATCCTTGAGAAAGCAGTCGCCAACCAGCTGTGTGACTTTCTACATGACAATAGGTTGCTTGAGGACTTTCAGTCAGGTTTCAGAGCTCATCATAGCACAGAGACAGCACTGGTGAAAGTTACAAATGACCTTCTCACTGCATCAGACAAAGGACTTGTCTCTATACTTGTTTTGTTAGATCTTAGTGCTGCATTCGACACCATTGACCATCATATCCTATTACAGAGACTGGAACATTTAATTGGCATCAAAGGAACCGCACTAAGCTGGTTTAAGTCGTATTTATCAGATCGATCTCAGTTTGTACATGTTAACGATGAATCCTCCATGTACGCCAAAGTCAGTCATGGAGTTCCACAAGGTTCTGTGCTTGGACCAATACTATTCACCTTATATATGCTTCCTTTAGGGGATATTATTAGAAAACACTCCATACATTTTCACTGCTATGCAGATGATACCCAGCTATATTTATCGATCAAGCCAGAAGAACCTCATCAGTTAGCCAACCTCCAAGCATGCCTTAAGGACATAAAGACCTGGATGACCTGTAATTATCTGATGTTGAACTCAGACAAGACAGAAGTTATTGTTCTTGGCCCTGAACACCTCAGAAATACAATATCTAAGGATATTGTTACCCTAGATGGCATTGCCCTGGCCTCCAGCGCCACCGTGAGGAATCTCGGAGTTGTCTTTGATCAGGACATGTCCTTTAACTCCCACGTAAAACAAACTTCACGGACTGCCTTTTTTCACCTCCGTAATATTGCAAAAATCAGGAAGATCCTGTCTCAAACAGATGCAGAAAAATTAGTCCATGCATTTGTCACGTCTAGGCTGGATTATTGCAATTCCTTATTATCAGGCTGTCCCAATAAGTCCCTGAGGACTCTCCAGCTGATCCAGAATGCTGCAGCACGTGTACTGACAGGAACCAGGAAAAGAGATCATATTTCTCCTGTATTAGCTTCTCTGCACTGGCTACCTGTAAAATCTAGAATAGAGTTTAAAATCCTTCTCCTCACCTACAAAGCTCTTACTGGTCAGGCACCATCATATCTTAAAGAGCTCATAGTACCTTATTACCCCACTAGAGCACTCCGCTCCCAGAATGCAGGGCTGCTTGTGGTTCCTAGAGTCTCCAAAAACAGAACAGGAGCCAGAGCCTTCAGCTATCAAGCTCCTCTCCTGTGGAATCGGCTCCCAGTTTGGGTCCGGGAGGCAGACACACTCTCTACTTTCAAGAGTAGGCTTAAAACTTTGCTTTTTGATAACGCTTTTAGTTAAGGGCTGGCTCAGGCCTGCCTGGACCAGCCCCCTAGTTATGCTGCTATAGGCCTACACTGCCGGGGGACTTCCCATGATGCACTGAGCTTTCCTCCTCTCCCTCTTCATCTTTGCACATTCATCACAGTCCAATGCATGTTACTAACTTTATTTCTTCCCCGGAGTTTCTTTGTGCTTTGTCGACTCGTAGGTCGCTGTGGATCGTGGTCCTGGTACGCCTGGGTGCTGCTGCTGCCATGGGCCTGCCTGACTCCCATCACTACAGTTATTATGTTTAGTCGTAGTTCTGTCACTATTAAAGCTCCTATTATTAATCTCAGCTAATATTACAGCTATTTCTACTGTTAGTGCTGCCATACATCTTTGCCTACCTATCTGTCTGTCTGTCTGTCTGTCTATCTGTGTCTCTATGTCTATCTCTCTGTCTCTGTCTGTCTCTCTCTCTCTCTCTCTCTCTCTCTCTCGCTCCCTAAAACCCAACCGGTCAAAGCAGATGACCGCCCACCTAGAGTCTGGTTCTGCTCAAGGTTTCTGCCTCTTAAAAGGAAGTTTTTCCTTGCCACTGTCGCCAAAGTGCTTGCTCATGGTGGGAACTGTTGGGTCTCTGTAATAACATTATAAAGAGTCGGTCTAGACCTGCTCTATTTTGTAAAGTGTCATGAGATGACTTTGTTGTGATTTGGCGCTATATAAATAAAATTGAATTGAATTGAATTGAAATTACTCACTGCTTAAACACAAGACCTATGCGAGAATGCCTCACTGATGCTACTGCAACATCTGGTGAAATGTGGACACAAAGTTTAATTGTCGAAACTACAATGGTGTAAACAGGAAGTGCAGTATTTGGGATTCATACTGTCTAAGGGACAGCTGATCGAGTTTTTCTGATACAGGAAGTGCCTCCATGTGAAACTCCAATGGCCATGAGTTTCCTTAGGCTCATTAACTATTGCAGGCAATGGATTCCTGATTGCTCCATTGGCATTAAAGGAACCGCACTAAGCTGGTTTAAGTCCTATTTATCAGATCGATCTCAGTTTGTACATGTTAACGATGAATCCTCCATGTACGCCAAAGTCAGTCATGGAGTTCCACAAGGTTCTGTGCTTGGACCAATACTATTCACCTTATATATGCTTCCTTAAGGCAATATTATTAGACAACACTCTATAAACTTTCATTGCTATGCGGATGATACCCAGTTATATCTATCGATCAAGCCAGATGAAACCAATCATTTAGCTAACCTTCAAGCATGACTTGGCGGCATGGTGGCGCAGTTTAGCACAGGCTGTCCCCGTCATGTCGAAGTGTCCTTGAGCAAGACACTGAACCCTAAGTCTCCCGATGGAGACCAGCACCTTGCATGGCAGCTCGGTCGCCATTGGTGTGTGAATGTGTGAGTGAATGGGTGAATGAGACTTAGCTGTAAAGCGCTTTGGGAACCGTAAAGGTTGAAAAGCGCTATATAAGTGAGATCATTTACCATTTACTTGAGGACATAAAAACCTGGATGACCTGAAATTATCTGAAGTTAAACTCAGACAAGACTGAAGTTATTGTACTTGGCCCCGAACACCTCCGAAACACATTATCTAAAGATATAGTTACTCTGGATGGCATTGCCCTGGCCTCCAGCACCAAGGAATCTCTGAGTTATCTTTTATTGCTATTCTTTATTATCAGGCTGCCCCTTAAGACTCTCCAGTTGATCCAGAATGCTGTGGCACGTGTACTGACAGGAACCAGGAAAATAGATCATATTAGAGATGCAGAGATGCTGAGATGCTAATCAGTATTAGCATCTCTGCACTGGCTCCCTGCATCTCTGCACTGGCTCCCTGTAAAATTTAGAATACAGTTTAAAATCGTTCTCCTCACCTACAAAGTTCTTACTGGTCAGGCACCATCATATCTTAAAGAGCTCATAGTACCCTATTACCCCACTAGAGCACTGCACCCCCAGAATGCAGGGTTGCTTGTGGTTCCTAGAGTCTCCAAAAGTAGAATGGGAGCCAGAGCCTTCAGCTACCAAGCTCCTCTCTCCAAAAATCGAATAGGAGCCAGAGCCTTCAGCTATCCATTATTATTATAGTTGTTTTGGCTATTACTGGTGTTGCTATACATCTCTGCCTGTCTGTTTGTCTGTCTCTCTGTTTGTGTCGGTGTCTCTATGTGCCTGTAACTGCATAAAGTGTATTTGGCATATTCTTGGTGTTTTTCATGTCAGACAAAGAGGAGTGATAGGGCTCATTAAACAGCATTTTTCTATTCCAAAGGTTTCCGCAACAGTAAAGCTTACCATGTCTAACCTGTGCTAGAGTAAATGCAACAAGACAGCCAGCGTCACATGACTCTCTACCACCACCTGGTGGTCCACTTAGATTTCACACATAGGCATTCCTCAAAGGAAGACTTGTTAGTTAAAGTGGATCAGTTCACCAAATGGGTAGAAGCTTTTCCATGCTCAAGAGAAAATGCTAGAACAGTGGTAAAAATTTAAAGATACGGAATACCAATCATGACAAATAGAAACAAAGGAATAACTATGTAAATATCTCTCCATTGATTGGAGATTTCCCATTCCTTTCCATCCTCAGTCATCTGGCGTATTGGAGAGAATGAACAGCACTATTAAAAGAAAGCTGACTAAAGCTATGATAGATACAAGTAAATCTTGGGTAGAAATGATGCCTGCTGTCCTAGCTAAGAAAAGAAATGACTCCAAATGTCACTACTAAAATCTCCAATATCTCTTATGGGACGGTCATTCAAAACTCCTTGGTTGCAGAGAAAAGGGGGTCCTTGTCTTCCAGGCGACATGGACACAGCTTTAGGTGATTATGCAGTCGCCCCAACTGAGAAATTGAATTTAACACAGAAGAAGGAATCCTCCACACAACCCATTCAAGAGCTGACTCAACTGAGGTTTCAAACCCTAACGCCAGTCTCCTTCTCAACTGACACTGAGGACACTGGGTGAATAGACATAATGCGTTTATGACACCCTGATACAACTGCGTTTAGCAAGGTGTACAGCAGAAGATACACATACAGTATAACTCATAAAGAAACTAGCTCACGCCAAGGCTTAATTGGGAAGTTACTAATACTCCCTTGGGACCTTTTAAAGTTGACAAGATTGATATCATATATGTTGTAAATACTCATATGGGACAAGTTATTTGGACAAAACAGAATCACATGTGAGAAGGGAAAAGTCGTGTCTATGTCATTGGGAAATGATTCTTTGTTTTGTACTCTGGGTAACGGAAACATGGTCCAACCATGGAATGGGAAAAACTCTCCCTGTCAGTTCTCATCACTCCCTGCTCCCTCAGCATAGCCTTTTCCTCTATATTTGCACTGCTCTGTCTTCCGTCTCATCCCATCTTTTCACAACCTTGACATATTATAATATAACTGCCTCTTTGTTCCCAGACATTCCTTTCTTATCTGTCCTGAAATGCATCTGCTTAAGCCTTGCGTTTGAGTGGCGTGCTTCTGATTATTCAGCGTGATTCATTAAACTTTGGAACGTTCTGACTGATCTCTGCTTCTCGTCATTCTGGTCTCCGAACTCACTGCTTCCAGAAATCAACTCTTGAGGGTCAAGCCAGCATCTGATGGAATAATCACTGTCGACAGCTGCCACCCTCTTTCTGTTGTCATGTAAACTTGATGTGCTAGATGAAGCTGTTGAGCAGTGCTTGTTGAAAGTGTCGTCCACATACTAGTTGTAGTTCTGTACTTGGCTACTTATGTACTTAGGTACTTGGTCGAGGTTAGGCAAAGATCCTGGTCATAGTTAAAAGAAACGGACTGTCTGGCATTATTCACATGACCCCAAGAGTTTACTTATTAGGGAAAAAAGGTAAACATAGGTTGTTGTGGTTGTAGTGTTTTAACAGATGACCAATACTGTTGGTAAGGACCCTCTCTTGAAAGGACAGAAATACAAACACAGGATATATATATGTATGCTGGCTAAGATGCAGACATATAAAGAGACTCAAGTATGTATTTCCATGCATTGCCTATCACACCCAGACACTCTCACACATACAAACACACAGCCTCACTCACATGTCGCTCGCAAGGGAGGGTGAGTCATCAGTGCTTGTTGATGAAGAAGCAAGAGAAGAGTTATTACAAGATGCAATGCTATCACAGTTCAAACCATGTAAGCAAACACACACACACACACACACACACACACACACTGCCTCAGATACAATACACTCAAACTCTTCCTTTCATTATTAGCAGCTTAAACATTTGGTACTTGTGTGTGTGTGTGGTTCTCAGAAGGGAACAATGATGCTAGACTACACACAGAATAACATACCGTTCTTTATCTCGTATAAATTGTTTTACATTCTGTCACATAATGTATGCATCTCTGTTAGCCACATCATAAGTCTGATTACATCCATCTTAGTTGTCTTGCGATACATACAAATCACCCTGATTTGAACCTGCTCCAGTCCAGAGGGTGGCGGTAATGTGCCCGACGCTGTTTGGTAACAACCAAAAATCCCAGAATAACTGCAGTACAACAATCCAAAATGGGTGAGTTACATGGGGGGACTAATGAGCGAGACAATGTTGAATAGCTATCCCATTTGCCCCAGACGCATGAGGCGGCCTGTGTTAGGCCACATTCAGCCCTGCGTGAAAATTCTTTCATTTGAATGGGGGCAGTCCGCCATGCGGGTTCAGACAAAACGCGGGGTTGTCCAGCAAAAAAGCTGAACCAGGTTGCTGCAATGCAATGCGATGTCATCCAGCAAGGCGCTGCGTTGACCAATCACATACATGCAAGCGCACATTCCTTGTTGATTACTGTGTATGAATGTCATATTTCTACTGTTTACCTTGCAACTGTCACGACGAAAGATAAAATAACTTTTTTATACAAACAGTTGTGCCGTTTTTGGCACCTGATACGCCTTTAAACATAATCTGTTACTCAAACTGGAACGTAGGGCTGTTCAGACTGAGTGCCCGCTTTTCAAAGCTCGGAGGAAGTTTAAGAAATAAATGAAACTTCATGTTTGAAATATCCATGATGCAAAGGGTAATAATTTACCTTGTTTGCAGTATGAGTGTTCTGACCCTGGGTCATATTTGTTTTGATGATGTGATGTGGCAGACCTCTCCCTCCTCCCTCTCTCGAAGTGTGTGTATGTGTGTGATTGGTGTGTTCGAACGGATTGCTGCTGCAGGATTGGACCAGTGGATGACATCAGCCTTTCTCTTCATCTCTTCCACTGACAACAATACACCAGCCATTGGTGTGTGTATATGGTATTGTCTAATTCTGATTTCGACTGTGTTTGTTTGAGTACTCTTAGGATTTGTTTGGTCACTGTAAATAATTGTGCACCTAATAGCAGTTTGGTAGGAGTGAGAAGCCCTTTTGTTGTTTCTGTTGTTTGCTGTGGATGGCTCTCTCTTGTTTTTGGATTAGGAGTTTAGGTTTAAGAATTGTCATTTGTTGAAATGTTTTTTTGTTAGGGAAGTTTTAGGGTTTTGATTAGTGAACTTTTGTTTGTTGTTCTGGGCATTGCTTAACTCTGAAGTTAATAAACTGCTATTTTTGAAATTTGAAAATACTGCGCAGCTGGCCTCTCTTGGGAGTGGGAGAGTGGGGAGTCGCACATCATGTTATGTCTCAGGTTCCCCTCGACTGGGGACATAATATGAGATATCCTGTCAACAGCTTTAGAGACATCAATTTTACGACGGACGTCTAATAGAAAAATGCTTTTTTAAACTGCAGGAGTTTTTTGTTGTTGTTGCAGTGCTGCGGTTGGCCACTGGGGCAAACGTTATGTTTCTTGTCTTGGTGAGACACTTTGTCTTAAAGTCAAGATGAAATGAAAAAAGTCCTCTTTAACACTTTTAGATCACATCCCCAAGTCATATTATGCACCTATTTAACAATAAATGTCAAAAAAGACAAAAAAATCTATTTCTTTTTATTCTTATATCAAAATCCAATCATGTTTTTTGGTGTAAAACAAAATATGACGTGTGCTTACATAAGCTTGAACCAGTTTCAACCAATACTATCATGACATCCACCCATCTTCAACTTTTAGCGGTACAGAGCGAAGATTCGTGAGTTAGCTAGCTAGCAACAGCATGGTACTTCGGATATGACGCGTCCGCTTTTCATCATTCAAGTCAAATTCCTCTCAACATTATGTCCCGCCTACCTATCCTGTTTCACGACGGAAGCTAGATGCTCTCAAAATGCTGTTTCATCTCGACCTTAAACTAACCTAAGTCTGACCTACCATACTGTGTCCCCCACAGGTATAATATCCAGCCTTTCTATGTTTCTGAGGATACTCTCCAGGTGCCCGAGAAAGGGCAGACTTTGTATCGTTTCTGCTGGGAGCAATCCCTTTCATAAAAAAAAAAAATGTATCCTTCATGTGCTTCGTATGTGTTTTTCCTTTCACTGCTCTGTAACAAAGCAAATCACAGGAGAGGGAAACGAGACAGCCATACCCCCACCTCTCACTCTGCAACCCTGCCCGTCTCCCACCCTGCTGACACAACTGGAGAGTGGAATGTTGCTGGAGGATTTATTGCTTTATAATAGTGTGGTAGTTAGCTACAGTGGAGATGTAATAATCACACAAGCAGAAAAAGGAGATGCACCAGTACATCTCACAGCGTGTTTGTTGAAACGCGTAAAGCCACCCACGACGGCGTTGTCCTGACAGGTGACCTCTTGCGATTGTGCAAACAACAACTGTTGCCTGTCAGAAGCAAAGGTGCCCATTGACCCATTCCACTGTGATGTGATCTCCGTAGATCTGCCAGCCAGCCTTGTCAAACAGCTGATTGAGCTGTCATGTAATAATAACAATGAGTTTTGGTTTAGAGCAAGAGTGGGCAACCCAAAGGTGACAGTGGGTGCTTAAAAACCTGATGATTGAGTACTCCAATACAGGTTCAGGCTAGATGTTACTGATGTTACTTAATTAAAACCCCTGTCTGTCATTCTTCTCAGCTCTATCTTTTACAAGAAAAACACATGGAATAAAGTAGTTATACTATATGCATCACCGTATTTATCATTAGATGTCTGAGAAAACTTTTTTGACCTGTTGTGAATGATCAAACAGCAGATGAATATGTCTTGGCCTCTCTCTCTCTCTCTTTCTTTGCATTTAGAAGACCTGGCTCAGTTAACTGGGGGGAAACAAGCAAAAGCACACTCCAACATCTTCACTGAATGACTCATCACATGCACAAAAGGCAGGCTGATGAGCTGCTCCCTGAACCTAAATGCACACTGAAGAGCCAGTAGTCAGGCTGACAAATCAATTCTTCAACTTGAGCTCATATGTAGGCCACTAAGAAAACTTTGGCACTGATGCAGAAAGTGTATTATTAGTCCTGCAAGAGGCGACAGCCATGCTAGCGGCATGTGGGGCTGTACGTAGGCACAGCAGTGCTTGATGTAATTGGTAGCAACAGCGTGAGACCATGCTCACAAAGTGAAGCTAACAAACTGATGTTAAGCAGGTATAATGTTTAAATGGCAAAAATCTTGATCTGTTGATGGCACTAGATAAAAGGTCAAAGGATCATGGAGGGGAACGTGAACGTGAAAGTCAGTAGGATTCACTGTCTGGGAACCATGAACGTCTGTATCAAATTTTGTGCACAGTGTAAGTGAAAATTTTGACCTGCTGGTGGAACGACAGGAAAAGTCAAAGGATCACCAAAGTCATTAAAATGCAACCCCTAGGCACCATGGGTATCTGTATATCATTTACAATCATTAGTCATCATGAATTGCAAAATTCAAAATCTCGTGCCGAATTACAAAAAACGATTACATGGAGCCGCCACCCTGTGAGGCCCACCACCTGCAGGTATAGGAATTGGGGTTGGGTGAACTGCAAGCCGAGCGGCAGGCAAAGACTGGGTCTTAGGCGTGCTGACCCCCAGCATCATAGATTGGTTCTAGGGACGTGGAATGTCACCTCACTGCTTATGCACTAAGCGGCAGTTCGGAGTACCCAGTCTTCTTGGAGTCTCTGGGTGGCGTCCTGGAAAGGGTGCCACCTCTATAGTTCTGCTGGAAGACTTCAACGCTCACATGGGCGATGATGGAGAAACCTGGAGGGGGGTGATTGGGAGGAATGGCCTGCCTGATCTGAACCTGAGCGGTGCTCTGTTATTGGACTAGTCATGGATTGGCTGTAATGATTGAGCATAGGGTTTTCATAAGTGCACCTGGTACCAGAATCAGAATCAGAAATACTTTATTGATCCCCAGGGGGAAATTGTAGAACACCCTAGGTCAAAGATCGATGATCGACTTTATGGTCGTATCATCAGATCTACAGCTGTATGTCTTGGACACTGGTGAAGAGAGGAGCAGAGCTGTCAACTGATCACCACCTAGTGGTGAGCTGGCAGGGGAGGCTGCCAGACAGATCTGGTAAACCCAAATGTATAGTGAGGGTGAACTGGGAACGTCTGGCTTAGGCCCCTGTCCGCGAGGTCTTCAACTCCCACCTCCAGAAGAATTTTTCGTGCATCACCAGGGAAGTTCGGGACATGGAATCTGAGTGGGCCATGTTTAGAGCCTCCATTGTGGAGACTGCTGCTAGGAGTTGTGGCCAGAAGGTTGTCAGTGCCCGTCAGGGGCTTGTGGTTCCTAGAATCTCCAAAAATCGAATAGGAGCCAGAGCCTTCAGCTATCAAGCTCCTCTCCTGTGGAATCAGCTCCCAGATGGGTCCAGGAGGCAGACATACTACTTTTAAGAATAGGCTTAAAACTTTGCTTTTTGAGAGCGCTTATAGTTAGGGCTGGCTCAGGCCTGCCTGGACCAGCCCCTAGTTATGCTTCTATAGGCCTAGACTGCTGGGGGACTTCCCATGATGCACTGAGCTTTCCTCCTCTCCCTCTCCATCTTTACACATTCATCTCCCTCCAATGCATGTTACTAACTTTATATCTTCCCCGGAGTTTCTTTGTGCTTTGTCGTCTCGCAGGTTCCTGTGGATCGTGGTCCTGGTTCGCCTGGGCGACACAGGCTTGACTCTCATTGCTACAATTATTATTATTAGTCATAGTTCTGTTATTATTAAAGTTGTTATTGCTACTATTAGTCATATTTCAGTTATTATTACAGCTGTAACTACTGTTATTAGTCTGTCTGTGTCTCTCTCTCTCTCTCTCTCTCTCTCTCTCTCTCTCTCTCTCTCTCTCTCCAACCCAACCAGTCAAAGCAGATGACCCCCCACCTAGAGTCTGGTTCTGCGGGTGCTGCTTTAAAGGAAGTTTTTCCTTGCCACTGTTGCCAAGTGCTTGCTCATGTTGGGAACTGCTGGGTCTCTGTAATAACATTATAAAGAGTCGGCCTAGACCTGCTCTATTTGTAAAGTGTCATGAGAGGACTTTTGTTGTGATTTGACATTCAAAATTGAATTGAATTGAATTGAATCCTCTGTGGAGGAGGCAGAGTTTGAAGACACGGGGGAAGCTCCATCCATATCTTTGGCAGAGGTCGCTGAGATAGTCAAGAAGCTCCTCGGCATGAGATTTGCCCTGAGATGCTGAAGGCTCTGGATATTGTTGGGCTGTGTTGGCCGACAAGCCTCCTCAGTGTTGCATGGAGGTCTGGGACAGTGCCTGTGGAGTGGCAGACCAGGGTGGTGGTTCCCATTTTTAAAAAGGGGGACAGGAGTTTGTGCTCTAATTATCTCTGGGTATCACACTGCTCAGCCTCCCTGGGAAAGTTTACTCCGACCGATTGTCGAACCTCAGATGCAGGAGGAACAATGCTGAATCTGCCCTGGCCCTGTAACAGTGGACCAGCTCTTTACCCTCTTGTCCCCCAGAGAGTATAGGGTACCAGGGCCATTGCGATGAGGTCCTTATGTAATTGAGAGCTGTGTCTGTATATATATATAAGCTGCAGTTCAGCTGAACCTGTGCTCCCTTTGAGTGGGCGGCATGGTTAGCACTGTCGCACGGGAGGTAGAGCAGGGTAGAGCAGGTTGGGGGTTCGAACCCCAGCCCCCCCCCCCCCCCCCCCGTCATGTCGAAGTGTCCTTGAGCAAGACACTGAACCCTAAGTTGCTCCCGATGGAGGCCAGCATGGTCGCCATCAGTGAGTGAATGGGTGAATGGGTGAATGAGACTTAGCTGTAAAGCGCTTTGGGAACCGTGAAGATTGAAAAGCGCTATATAAGTGAGATCATTTACCATTTGACAAAGCAATCAGGTCCAGTTTAGCATACAGCTGCGTTTTAAACCCCTGCAAGCTCAGGTTTAGCTAGACCCATTAGTCAGTTGCTAAATGACAGAGCAACTGCCTTGTGGTTTCCAAACATACCAGTCTGCCAGACATTATAACAACAGCAGCAACAGGAAAATGTACATTAGAAAATTCATATTTCTGAAGTTACTGACAGAGTGTATTTACCTAAACCTGGCGCATTTTGGTGAAAGCCCAGGCAGGAGCACTTTAAACTAACCAAGATGTGCAAAAAGGAATTAGGCTGGATTTACTGTGTGTGAATAGAACTGAACCGATGTTGCTGTTTGGAGGCTTTCAGCAGTGAGATGAAGCCAGGGCGAAATTGGATAATTTGGTGTAGTTAGAAAGCAACAGCATCAAAAGCACACAGCTTGTGTGTATTTCTGCGGCTCATCCACTTAGAAGAGACAAAATGCTCTAATCTTTTAATGTCACTGCACACATCACAACCAAGAGTGAGCATTACCTTTAATGTACCAGGAAGTGTAAAATAGTGGCAGGGTGCACAAACCATTAGTGACATTGCTGTTGGTTCAGCTGTTTGAGAAAAGTAGCACTGAAAGGCTGAACAAGATGAACTTGGTGGTAATGAGCAGTTGGACCAGAACATATGGTGGATGGAAATGTAGTCCAGCTCCATTATGTCCACAAACCAAACCTGTCTGCCTGGCCACGCACTTCCCTGTACATTTGGAAGAGCTGTAATCCGATAAGGAGGCAGAGAAGAGAAGAGGATGGAGTCTTGATATCAATGCACAGTTTAAGGTCATAAGGTGCTCACCTTTGTTTTGCATGATTGCTTTGTGGGCATTTGTCTGTCACAGTTTGTGTGTGTCTGTGTCTGTGTGTGTGTGTGTGTGTGTGTATACATACCTTGGTGTTGCTGTCAGAGTGGCGTCGGGAACACAGCTGTAGTTGAGTCATCCATAACTCTTGCTGCTGAGCATCCAGTGCTAACAGGAAAAAGAGCACAGAGACACATTGTCAATGTGAGTGTTTCCTGCCGTGAGACAGCCGTCTGTCCCTGAACCAGGAAATAACCTACACGTTGAACGTTACGCCAGTTATTGTCAGTGCGTCTACTGTGGGGAGGTTCTGCTGTTATTCTATATTTTTCTAATTGTCAACAAATTTCATGAAAAGATCCAAAACTGGCAACGAACTGATCATACTAACAAGTATCCAAAGCCAGATATATAGAGCTCCATTGGTGTCCTAAAAAGCCCACATCAATGAATCAGACTGTGGGTGAAATCTTCCTCATTACCGTTACCTGGCCCACATTACCATCCTGCCCACCCTCTTTAATAACAATAAACTTTAATTATGCACCACTCTTCAAGTAAAAGTTACAGTGCTCTACCTGGTTCAACCAGGTAGATTGTAGGACTGCAATAAAAAATAAAATCAAGCAATTACAATCATGGAAGACTAAAATGAAAATCAAATAAGTAATACAAAAAAAAGCAATAACATTAAACAAATAAGACAAGGTGGAAGAAAAATGGTTAGTTTGCATTAATAAAAACGTTTCAATAAAAGATCCGAGAACTGATTTAAAAGATGTCACTGATTCTGCGAGCCTTAGATCCTCAGGCAGCGAGTTCCAGAGCTGAGGGGCCCCGACTACAAAAGCCACCGGTCACCTTTAGTTTTGAGCCGGGACCCCGCTGCCCTGGCTCATACGGAGGCTGCAATTCAGCAACATAACTGGGAGCTAAACCATGAAGCGCTTTAAAAGGTAATCAGTAACATTTTCAAATCAATTCTGAAAACTGACTGGTAAACAAGTAAAGGGAGGCTAAAACGGGAGAGATATGATTTCTTGTTGCAAGCCAAGCGGCTGCATTTTGTAACAGCTGGAGGCGTGACAGGTTTTTGGCTTAACCCTGAATAGAATTAATTACAATAATCTAACCAAGTGTGCTTTTCCCCCCGGTGAATGTTTGTTTGGTCGGCCGATGAAGTTAAGGTGCGGGACAAGACGTGTGTCCATTTCTGTAAATTAGATGAGAGGGAGACTTCAGCAGGACAGCTGTTGGTTCAAGTCTGTGGCTCTTTTAGAGAGTTGTTTTTGTGCTAACAATATATCTTTGTTTAACCCCACTGGAGATGAAGGGGCAACAGAGGACCACCCAGAGCGCTCAACGCCTTTTCACTCTGCTCATAAAAAACGCATATCTCAAAAACAAAAAAAATGTACATAGTTCAAATAACGTTATTTGCATTGAGAAATATTTTGTTCATGTTTCTACATTTAGAATTACTTTGGTCCAGAGACCGGAGGGACTTTTTCATAGTTCTAAGAACAGTTGGAGGGCCACCAACGCGCTGCAAGAACCGGGAACGATCATAGTTCTTATAACGGCATATTGAGGCATCTCTTCTGTGTAGATACTCACCTCTGATCAACGTTTCATAACAGCAGCAGTGCCCATGGCAGACAGATATTTGACCAAAGTTACATTTTGTGAGTATGTAGGTCTGTAGTGAACTGTATTGTATTGTACCTTCGTTTCTTTAATGTTTATGCATGTACCATGTAACAACCCTGGAAGACTTGGTCTCCCTCTTCACTGTGTGCAGAGTTGCTGACATTCACACTTAATTCCCCTGCGCTAAAAGACAAATGACAAGCACACTCTGCAGCACAGCGTCAGCAATCACTCCAGTGCCCCTTCAAAGAAAAGTACTGACCTGAAGGCTACCTCGTGCTATGCTAACAGAGAGTCTCCCTCTTGTGCTGCTGAGTGTTATACTTTGCTTTCCTTTCCATCAGGGAGCAAAGCTACAACTTGAACGTCAAAGAGTTATGTTATTGAGATGCTAATGAGTGGGAGGGACAATACCATTGATGCATTACAAAATTCCCATCTGTGGCCATTTTGCATTGTTGAGAGAAATTCACATGGGAATGCTTCAAAACATACCATGCAATTTTCGATTTAATTTCATCAAGGTATTGTCCACAATCCTAAGGGCTGGCTAGTATGCTGACATCTACCCTCAAACCGGGGGCACTTAAAATATACCGCATGCTCGTAGACGCGCACATGCACACACGCGCATGTATGTGCACGCCCCATAGGCATTTTCATAAGGATGGGGACAATTATTTCAGCGATTAGCACACCTACCAAGCGCATCTTTCAACACCATGGACGTCTGAACGCAGCATTTTCTTTTCCGGGGACTTGACGAAGGAAAGAGTAAGCCTCCTGGAGCTCCTCAGAAAAGACCTGTCAACCATCTAAATTCCTTCCTCGAGATGTAAAGGAACATGTATAGTAAGTGAACAAGTGAGTGAATCCAGCTTGTGAATGAGCACATGTAGCTGCAATAATGCCAAGAGAGCAAAACTATGGAGGATGAGCAACTCCGTTCAAACAGCCAGAATTTGGGAATGATAGCTGGATTTAAGATAAGAGGTAAAATAATCTTGTATTAATCCATCAGCAGGGACGTTTCCATTGTTCCAGCAGCATACAGGATAGTGCAATAGAGACATAAGTACAAAATCAAGATATAATAAATAAAAACAATAAGGACTGTTATCATAAAAAAAGCTCATAGAGGTGTGGGTTTTGCACCATTTGTTGTACATTCAGAGTATGTGGATTGTCCATTCCGGTGTGCGTGGTCTACTGGGAGCAGGTCTGATTGTAAAGCCTGACTGCAGCCGGGAGGAAAGACCAGCGGTACCTCTCCTTCACACACCGCGGGTGAAGCAGCCTGTCACTGAAGGAGCTGCCCAGTGCTGCCAGAGTGTCCTGCATGGGGTGGGACATGTTCTCCCTCAGGGATGATAGCTTAGCCATCATCCGCCTTTCTCCCACCACTTCCACTGAGTCCAGGGGGCGCATCCCAGAACAGAGCTGTCCTTCTTAATCAATCTGTCTAGTTTCTTCCTGTCAGCAGCTGAGATGCTGCTGCCCCAGCAGACCACTCCATAAAAGATGGCTGATGCCACCACAGAGTCAAAGAAGGTCTTCAGGAGTGGCCCCTGCACTCCAAAAGACCTGAGTCTCCTGAGCAGATAGAGTCTGCTCTGGCCCTTCTTGTACAGTGCAATTATGTTGTCAGTCCAGTCCAGTTTATTGTTCAGGTGAACACCCAGGTACTTATAAGATTTCACCATCTCAATGTTCATTCCCTGGATGTTCACTGGTGTGGGAGGGGTGCATTTGCACCGGCAGAAGTCCACCACCATCTCTTTGGTTTTCCCTGTGTTGATGTGGAGGCGGTTCCGGCGGTACCAGTCCACAAAGTCCTGGGTTGGTTCTCTGTATTCCCTGTTGCCCCCATCTGTGATGAGGCCGACAATTGCAGAGTCATCAGAGAACTTCTGAAGGTAGCAGTTGGTAGAGTTGTGTGTGAACTCTGCAGTGCAGAGCGACATCTCAAAACCAAGCACCAACCTCCGGTTCTGAAAAGTGAAGCCAATGCGGAAGTGCCTTAAACCTGCATTCTTTCTAATGGCCAGCAGGAGGCGACTCCACTGGTTGCAAAAAGAAGTTCTGCAAAGACGTCCAAAATGTCAAACTCGAGGCTTCAAAACGCTAGTCCACAAACCAATGGGTGAAGTCACAGTGGCTACGTCCACTTGCTCAGAACGCTACAGAAATCAACCTGCAAAGACTTAAAACTTGCTTGAAAAAGCAATCTATCACAGGTTGATGACTGCTTTTTCTTCAAAGTTCTGTCAGCATGACACTACTCTAGTTGCAAGGAGGAACTATTTTTAAAGCTTCAGTCATGCAAACTATTCTCCACTCCTGAAATGTGATTTCCTTATGTTAATGTTGGTATGTATGCTGGGAGGAAGGTGCACATTCCTCTCGCTCATCTGATCAACATTTATAAGATCTGTGAACTTGTGATGTGATGTGAGAAATGCTTGTTCACTTGTTTAGTCTTTCTGCTTACGCAGGGTTTTTTTTTGTGGGAGGAGGACTTTAACTCCCTGACCCTTTAAGAAGGAATACATTTCCCCCTTAAAATGAATTGGTGGGTAACTGCTTTCTATTTTAATGTTAGTCATTTCCAAAGAAGGGAATGTTTACTTGTCAATCAATCAACAACAATCTTCACTAATAATGCGTATGTTTTGATTATGCTTCTTCTATTTTTGCCCAAAGTATTGAGTGTCATTTAGCTCCAATTGAGGGGAGATCGATGTCACCTGGCACTAATTCCAGAGATCCTGCCTGATTGGCCATAGACAGCAGTTGACCAGGGTAAAGACTGTGGAAGACAACAAACTGTGACGGTTTTTCCTACTAAATATCTACAGAGGACCCTGAGTGACAAACCTAATCAAATGGTTTATGTTTTTTCCTTTTTGTGGCCAGTCTGAAAAAATGTCCTTTGTTTGAAAAATCAACGCCTGCATGCTGGTCCATCCTTCCCACTCACACTACTAACCATCCTCAAGTACAACAGAGTGTCCACTTCTGTGGTATAATAAAATTCCAAATTTACATTAAGCTTGTCACAGTGTATATAGTTGTATAATATCCATCCTCTGGATTTCAACAAGCAAGAGTTTTCATAATAGTTCATGAAGACATTCTCTTACCTCTGAGTTTGTAGGAATCCCCTGTAGTGGATTGAATGGTAAACATGTAGGGAAACTCATCGCCGGAGATCACCATTGCCCCAAGGAGAGGCAGAGACCCTCGGGGAGGATGCTGGCTTTTACTGACTTCATTCAGATAATATTGGAGTTGACCGACCTCTGGGTCCAGTACAAAATATCTGTCGGAGAGAGAAATAAGGAGACGGTTGAAAAAAGGAACATGAGATGGAAAGATTGGGACAGAGCAACTGGCAAAAAGGTCGGACAGAGAGGGCCAAACTCAAAAAGTAAAAAGATAAAGTGATATTTGACTGTCTCTTAGCACAAAATTAAGATTTTAGGTGCCACTTGCCTGATATCAGACAGAACTGTCAACTTGTTACACTCCATTTCCATCTTCAGTCTGACGTTGCCTTCACTCAACCCAACCGATTTCCGTGGGGAATGGGGATTCGCCACAGTCAATCACAGCTGTCAATCATGACGTTTCACCCCCTTTTTATAGCACCAAATAACTACTTAAAACCAAACTTGTCAGAAAAGTTAACACTTGAACAAGCATCAGCGTGATAAGAACTACCCTAAAATGACAAAAAGCATCTTTTGGAAAAATATATTTGACTATTTGACTTGATTTTTTAGTTTGGCCAGCCACCAGGGGGCGATCGAGATGTTTTGGCTTCACTTTTGGGGAGCTGTCATGTCGTCCATCTTCATATACAGTGTATGGGCTGAACAGTTAGGCTACATCCAGCTTTCGTTTTAGGTAGTTCATAACAATTTGCTGTTAGCTTAATGAGCACACTATGGCTAAGACATACCCGTGCTGCACTGGCAAACAAAGCGGTTGAAAATGTCAGTTTTCTGCAAGTTTTTGCTTGTTGAACAGGTGTTTTGATAAATTACTCTTATTGGCTTTGTACTCACTAAGGTTTAGACTTACAGTAACGAGCATAGTTGTCATCAACTCGTCATTTGTTCAAAATGCCTAACTATGACCTCATGTAACCTATAACCTTTAAAAACCGAGTTGCTGTGGGAATTATGACTGTTGTCTGCCACAAGCAAAGGAAAAAGTAGTGAGCCATAGTTATAAACTCACAGAGCTTCAAAGGTAGGCAACAAAGTGTGTGAATTAGACACAGAAGACTGTTCATTTCCAATTTCCTCAACATTGGTTTGAATGAATGTTCCCTTATCTTGAGTATTTATTCTTATAATGATGACAACAAAGAATCCCTAAACTTAACAAAGAAGTTGTTTTTAGCTAAAGCCTAGATCTTTCCCGAACTTGAACTAAGTAGTTTTAGTTTCCTGAACATAACCTTAACCAGTATTACATGATTAGTCAATTGACAGAAAATGAATCATCAAATATTTAGATAAAATCAATGAAGTCACTTTTTAAGCAAAAATGCCATTTAATGGTTCCAACCTCAAATATGATATGATATTTTCCGTGTACACATGAATTGGCAGCCCTAAAGCAAACATGAAGCATTTTTGTAGTGGTGATTTGGTGCAGAATTAAATACAGTTTTTCTCAATTGGTTAGGCCCAATCTCTAGACAATCCATGACTTCAAAATCTTTACATACAATTTTAAAAACTCACATCCAACAGTAGAAAACATCTAACTTCTGTGTCCAGTTCAAACTTTGCCCTCTGACAACACACACAAGCTGTCAAAAACAGTGTTTTGAATTACTGTAATTCCTCCACTGTGTGACAAACATGTCATATAGTATGCCAACAAAATGTTTAGAATAGGTTTTCAGAGAAATCATTTGGAACTTTGTAAAATCACAGTGCTATCCAGATAAAAGGGCAGATATTCATCCATCAACATGCAACGCTTATTCAAACTAATCAGTATATCTCAAAGAAACCATTTCAATACCAACATTGATGCCGAAAAGGCCTTTGATAAAGTTAACTGGACATACCTTTACATTACGCTAGAGAGATTTAGTTTGGGTGAGTGGTCAATTCAATAGATCAAATCTCTCTATAAGTCACCATCTACATGTTCAGGGGGACACAAGACAAGGATGTCTTCTCTCTCCATTATTGTTTGCCATTTTCATTGATCCCCTTGCAGCTGCAATACGCCAACACAACTGTATTACAGGTATACAAACAAGATATTTTCACCACAAAATCCGTTTATATGCAGACAACATCCTTTTATCCATAACAAACCCCTCAACGCCGCAGAAGTCTTTAAACTCATACGCACTCTACATTTTTAAATTTCAGATTACTCCATAAACTGGTTAGCACTGTTGCACGGGAAGAAAAGCTGGTTAGAGCGGTTTGGGGGTTCGGGGTTGCCCCCGTCATGTCGAAGTGTCCTTGAGCAAGACACTGAACCCTAAGTTATGGAGTGTATATAGTATGCTTTGTGTGTCACCCTCTGTCTGTCTTTATATCTGTGTAGTCCTTATTTAAGGTTTTGTCAATTTGCACCAATATAAAAACGGAAAGAAAAAAAAGAAAAGAAACATAAAGCTGCTGTGCAGGTCTAGCAATCAAACTGAAGAAGACTTCCAAAGACTACGTTGTTAATAAAGAAGGTGCGTTTGGCAGCCATACTGAAAGCAGCTATGACTCTCGGGCATATATTGTCTTGTCACAGCAAATAACAACAACTAAATCCCCAATGACAGACTGAGAACAACAATAAAGTCACAAGTGCGGTGATACAAATACAAGATACGTCGTCTCTCTAGGCTCAGCTCGCTCTGACAGAACGCAAAATGACAGCACAGATCAGGGCTTTGTAAAGAATGGAGATATTCATAGCATATTCAAACACGCATACACAACCTGCTGACGCACACTAGTGTACACACATTCACACACATACACTCAAACTCTAGTTTCTCTAATGTCTCTGAGTGCATGAGTCGAGTACAGTAGTGTGTGTGTGTGTGTGTGTGTGAGCGTGTGTGTGTGTGTGTAAGTAAGTATACACTGTCAGAGTGTGATCATGGAGCTCATTACACGTTTGGATGCTTTTCCTATCGATCCACTGGGACAGCGAGAGAGTGAGAGAGAGGGGGGAAGCAGAGAGAGCCGAGGAGGAGGGGTATTGAGATGCAGGAGAGGAGAGCAGGGCTTTCCTTATCCTGGATGACTCATTCAGCGTTTCTGGGACTCCCACCCCCACACATTTCACCTCTCACTGAGGAGATGTTTTAACAGAACGAATGGAAGGAAGCACATACAGATGAATGAGTGGAAAGATTTCCCACAGATTTTGTGGGACGCTGCCCCAAGTTGGTTGGTGACGCGACCTCAAAAGCTGACATTGACGTTGAATTCAGAGAGATACACTGCATTTGTCTTGTTTTTATATGACTTCTCTAACCACACACAGAGAGATTGGGGGTGGGGGTTAAGTCAATTGATTCAATAAAATATAATAAATTGAAAAGGCTTTGAAAAAGTTTTGCTTTTAGACCTTTGTGCATGGATTCTCCTTCTTGAGAAATACTGTTTTACAAAAATATAAGTGGACACATGGCCCTCTTTGGGGTCCTCACACTAATGGATTGTCAGCAACAAGAAACATTTACGAGAGAAGATCATCAAGATCATCAAATGCTTAACAAATCCATCTAGTGGAACACTATTGTAATGTATATTAGGAATGTCACGGTCACAAACGCCCCAAACTGCTCAGATCCGAAGAATAAGATTAAAACGACATAAACTACAGCGTCAACATTTCTGATCTCCAAATCCCCAAACAAAACTAACTACAGCTGAACATGTCACGTAGCACAAGTTGAGTGTGTGACGTAATGAATCACAGCACACTACGTCTGTCATTGTGTCAGCCCGGTGACCTACCTGCTCTGCCAGCCCTGGAGCAGGTTGGTGTATTTCTTCAGGACCCCCTCCAGGTGCCGCCTGCTGCGGGCGGTTTTCTGGTGCGAGGGGCCTGACCCTGCGCCGCCGTCCCCGGTCCCGGACCCCACTCGGTGGTCCGTTGCGGACGGGCCGTGGTGCTGGCCGCCCCGCTGCTCGTGCCTCCAAACGGGGCTCTCCGGACGCGCTGACCGGTTCATGCTGCTGCTGCTGCTGCTGCTGCCGCTGCCGCCTGGGGCTGCTTCGTTTCCACTCTGAAGTGAGAATGCTCTTCAGCGTTAAACAAGAGGAGAAAGATCTGCACACAAAGGTTTACTGCGATATTTTGGCAAAGCGACGAGAGAGTGAGAAACAGGAGACAAGTGGGGCTTCACTCCATTCCAGCCTGCTCCGGCACTGTTGACAGAGTGGAGGTACATCTCGACTAATTTACTGCGGTGCTCTCTCTCTCTCTCTCTCTCTCTCTCTCTGACGTTATTGCGTTTTTTTATTTTGGAAATCCCGGGTTGGTCACTCCCCCCACCCCCCACCACCCCCACCCCCTATCGCGGGATACTCCCCCTTCAGCCACAGGGAATCAATAATGCAGTAAAACCTTAGAGAACATCACAGGCTGAGAGCATCCAAACTGTGGGCTGTAATTCCAATAATATTAGAAATAACAGATAGCTCGAAAATAGCAGGAAGTGTTATGCACGGATAGGCCTATTTTATTTTCAACATGTATAGCCTATTTGTCTCCTAATTCCCAAACATGTAGGTTTGGACATTTGGAGACTGGTGCTGATTATCAGCCAGATGATGAAATACATGCCAGGTGTTTCCTCTGGTGCCCAGAGTCTTCATTAGGTTGATAAACAGGCCTGTCACAATTGAGGTATTTATTTAATATATTATTTCTAATTTTGCTTTTCTTCCTTTTTGCACTTGTGTCTTTTTTTTGAGTAATGACTTTATGGGTTTTTTTTTAATTGAAGCAAGAACATATTGCAAGAATGCAGAAAGAAATCTAACATATTGCAATAGAATTGCAGTTATTTTTGTTTGTTTTTAAATTATTTCTAATGGGATGAATAAATACACATTCTGCACAACTGAACAACTTTATTGACTTCATTTAGGATGCTCGTGGCCAGAGGGAAGGAGCTATTCCTGAGCCTCTCACACCCCATTTACACCCGGTATTAAAATGCAATCTGTGTCCGGACACGTTATCCAGATAAGGAAAACCGTTAAAATGTTAATGCAAGGTGTAAATGCGACGTTATCGGAACGTGATCGGATCTGCCTGACCACATCTGGAGGTGGTCTGGCTCGCGCTGTGTTCAGATCTTAGGTAGGTTGGCGTCCGTACCTACGTCACCGTACCGCTCTGACCTCAGTGGGCCCCTCTCCTGCAGAACAGTCACAGCAGGCGATTTTTAACATCTTTCATTGTGAGTATATATATGTATATATATACACACGTATATATATATATATATATATATATATATATATATAAATATGATTTTTTTTTCAAACGTACAACAAATTTTAACAGACCACTTTAGAACATTGGACACAGATTATGGAGTTAATTGTACATTTTAAACTGTTGGAGCTCTTTAACATTACAAACTATAAAGTGTCACAACCGCTGTCAAGGTCCTGATCCTGCGACGGCCATGATTGCAGGAGCTGTCCATTGGTATTTGACTCCTCCTCATTACTCATTGTCGCAGAGTGCAGGATTTCATTATCAAAGTTCCTGCATAAAGCCCTATTCCACAAACGCAACATGTCACCCACATGCCAGACATGGCTCCCATCCCGCGTCACCACATGCTGCAAGTTTTGGGGCCATTTTTTCATGCACACCCAAAAACACATAGCTCTGTTCTGAACTGTGTCACATTTTGTTTGCTTTTAATAACACCAGACCCCTGCACCATAGTCTAAAATAGGACGGACAGATTTATACAACTGATCTAGGTTTTTAGGACAGCTCCCAGTGCCCTACCTGCAGAGTCTGTAAAAACTTTCATTCATTCTTCAAAGGTAAGATGGTCATCTAGAGTAACTCCTAAGTATTTGTAATGCTCAGCGTACGTGACATTTAAACCGTCAATAACTTGAAGTCACTCTCCCTTCTTCCTGAAATGCATAACCCGAGTTTTATCTTTATCTTCAATCTCCATTCGCCACACCAACAGTGCACAATATTCAACAAACTCTGAAAATCATTTTCAGTCTTTTCAATATAATGATACATTGAATTAAATAACAATAAATACATGTTTTCATACATATGCGTTTTCTCATGTTGGCTCACTCATTTAGATTTATGTGCGTGGACAAGTGCTGAAATAATAAAAACTGCTATTCAAATTGTCGACAATTTCAAGGTATTTCTTAATCATTAAATGCCAAACACTTCCTTGTTTTACTTTGTCCAATGTGAATGTCTTCTGGTTTTCTCTCTTTTCTCTGTTGTCATTGTTATCTGAATACCAATGGGTTTTAATACATTTGAAGACGTCCCCTCTGAGAAATGATGGACAATTTAGTTATATTTTTTTGGCATTTCATAGGTTAAACAATAACAATTAATCGATAATGATTATTTTCATAATAATCGTTAGCTGCAGCCCTTGTGTGGATGAATTATAGTATGACCAGTTGCATATAACATTGATATTGATGTTGTCATCTTGATGAATATAAATTTGGCCTTTAAAGTGGGTGAGGCTTTGGCCCCTGTTCTCATCTGGCATTAACATGCGTCCTCGGTGAGCCGATCAAAGACGGACAGCTCTAATACCAGGAGTGAACGCACCCAAGACGCATTGAGGACACATTGAGATCCAATCGCTCAGACCACATTCGGAGGTGGTCTGGGCCACATACGGTCGCATTCTTTTCGCAGTATGTGCGCAAAAGCGTCCTGGGCCACATTGAAGGGCTGCCTACTCAGCTGACATCCTCTGTGTAAGCAAAGTACGCACTCATTTGCATTAACTCGTGGAACAACAAGAGGAAGCCACAACAATGAGCAAAATAAATTCTTGCGGATGTAGTGCACACAAAACACGCTGCCTGATGTCCTCTGGCTGCTCTGGAAAGTGAGATCTGATCACAAAGTGGTCACTCGAGACACATGTTAATGCCAGGTGTGTACAGGGCCTCTGACACAGCAGATTTGATCCGCCAGTGCTCTTGCATGCTTCATCACGCTTCTAATGTCCGCTGCTCCCTCTCATTCCCCCTCCAGCGTCTTGTCTGACTCTATCCATCCTCTACTTTATTCTGGTCCTTTACTTTATTCTGGTCTCTTTACTTTATTCTGGTCACTGCACTGTTGTTATTTATCTTATCTTGTTTTTATTTTTATTCTTATTCTTATTTTAGCTTTTATATTCTACTTATTTGTTATCAAAACAATAGCACCTTCAGACCACAGCAAATTCCTTGTAATGTATGTTACTTGGCAATAAACAGTTTCTGATTCTGATTCTGATTCTGATTTCCAGGTTCCCTCTGTTCACAGCAGTCTATCGGATTTGTTTCAAGGGATAGCCGGTCTGAGATATGATCTCCTGCAGTGCAACCCAGAATACATGCAATCACCCAGTAGGTCCCACAGGGGGCTGCTGGGGGGATTCATTCAACATGCTCACGCCAAGATCACTTTCGCGTCACTGATACTGTCAAAACCCTAAAACCCAACAGCTTTATCTTTGGACTGACACCTCTATGATTCTGAAATTCTACCGTGGGCTCTGTACAGATATTGTAGGTTTTGGAAATCAACCTTACCCTGCACGTAAAAGCCAATGTCCTTTATTGATTCAAGTAAAACTGATATGGACAAAAAGAAACAAAAGACAGGAATTGATGAAAAATGGTCTCAGTCTCAAAATGCAGGGAGAAGTCAGATCTGACTTCCAGACTGAGGTGTAATGCAACAAAGCAGATATGACTTTTGATGCCACACAGCCAGTCTTAGATATTTTTGACAGTCCTGCTGCCCATATGGCTGCAACTTATGGTATCTGTCCAAGCCAGTCTCTGGTTTGAAGGATTTCCCTATCAGCTATCAAGAAAAAAAAGCTTTAAGCTCTATCTGTTGATAATAACAAAGCATATTCTCAACCTTCAGAAACTACAAGCAAACAGTGATACCCTTTGCAGTATCGGTAGACTGCAGCGTGCATACACCCAGTGATTTACGAGCACTACTTATTAAGCCATTTAAAGGTTAACTCTGGGCATAAACAGAGAATTTTAACCATATTGCAAGGTGATGAGAATTATGTTTTTTTTTTATCCATTAACTTCCGTGCTTGCTTACATCGAATATGAAGGGGTTTCATTGATGTACTGTGTGTCTGAGACCAGGTGGGAAGTGTGACAATATCATTGAGTGCATTTCAAAATTTCTATATTCATTTTTAATCTTTTCCAAGATTAGGTTGGATGTTGGATGGCCTGTACTCTCTCTCTCTCCTTTTACTCTAATTTCAGGAAGAAATGTGCCTCGTGATAGAGATGAGCACACTACTGGTTTTAGATAAAATTCTGTGTCAGACGTCTGCTTACATTTGGATATTAACTCTCAGGAATTCATTTTAGGGTGTAGGAAAACATAAGCCTAGGTACCTAAGTGTTTTAGGTACTTACAGCCTTTGGGATCCTTGATTGTATTGTAAATAAATATCTGTCTGGTATCACAAATCTCTTAAAGCTCACTTATATGGCGCTTTTCAACCTTCACGGTTCCCAAAGCCCTTTACAGATCAGTTCTCATTCACCTATTCGCTCACTCACGGGAGCAACTTAGGGGTCTTGTCACACAACGTAAAAATGTTTGTTCTTCTAACTCGTGTCAGTGCCTAAGGCGGCATGGTGGAACAGTGGGGTCTTACTCAAGGACCGGGGATCGAACCCCCAACCTGCTCTAACCAGCTTTTGACTCAGCACCCAACTGAATCATACTGTTGCAGAGGACTATTTGCATATACTTCTCATTTCTAAATGTATGCTACTTTTCTACCCTTGAATGGGAGCACATGTAACTAAATACGTCTGAGAGATCATCCGTGTAAACTAAAAATGTGGAGTGAGTCCAGGATGGAATATTATTCATTTTCGATTTTGCAGATTCAGCCAAAACTGTGATGTGAGTGAAAACATGACAGATGCTCAACAGTATCAGGCTCTTGAAGGCAAAAACATTTGTTGTCACATATTCTTGTGGCTCTTGTAAAATCATTAAAAAAAAAGAGAGCATTTCTTGTAACTGATGAAGAGCATCTGAAGTTTAGTCTGGAAGTGGTATCGCTGTACGACCCATACTCCAGTCCAGCTGGTGGCGGAATGGTAGTCCCCACGGCTGGTGACTCAGAGTAAGACACAGAGGAAGGAATAGGAATAACAGAACCAGCTAACCGAGCGGTCCCACGGTGAGGGCAGAGACTTACCTCGCTGTTTGTTGCCAGCAGTCACTTTGACAACCACCCTTACTTGTAACTTATTTTGAGCTCCTAATAGCTAGCTTAGCTGTTAGTAACAGCTGACAACCAAAATTCCCATAATGCTAATGCTGTACGTGCTAGCTAGAATAGTTAGCTGTCATTGAGCAACGTTAGAAGTCACATAACAAACAACGCTGAAGCACTAACCTTAACTTATCCGCTAATTGATACCAGCTTGTTTTTTTTTTTGTTTGACTAGCACTACTTTGGTTATTTTGCCCTAATTTGATGTTTGTTTTGAAGAACTTGTGGTGCGTCATCCAAAGGGCTAACTAAATGCAACTCTTATAGTAGCGTTAAAGTTAGCTAACGTTAGCTAACGCAGCAGCTAAATACAAAGCAGCCTAAGCTGCTTAATCCTTGGATATTAAGTTATGAAGGTGTGTTTATCATTTGCTATCATTGAAGGCCATAGTAGCAAAGTGCGAAGTGAGTTATTTCCCCCTGGCTGAATGAATGAATACTGCCGAAAGCTGTACTGGTAGCTGCTGCTGATGAAGGACGCTGGGTGACACTTTTGGTAAAGTCATGTACTTTGATATCAGGAGTGCTGATGGACTGGCCGCAGAAGACATGATTCAGTGCTCATCTGTCGACAAGCAGCATCAGCAATGTCTGTCAGCTCCCTCCTGCGATACACCGCCAGGTAAACACTGCTTCGAGATGTGGCATGATAGGACTGGCGTGCATGGCATTGGCTGTCGTTGTAAGTTAGTGTTGTAAGTGTTGTCCATTCTTTTCACAAAATAACTAATCAGATGACTCAGTGACATGATTTCACCATACAACAGATGCACAGTGAAGATGAGTAACCTTAAAAATGAAAGGTACAGTGTACTCAGTACATATATAGTAACTGCAAAGTGTTAAAATTAAATACAAAAATTGAACTTGAGGGAATAGAATTAGGGAGATGTAAAGTGGCTTGTGTCTGCAGATAGCAGTGGCCTCAGCAGATAGAGTCATCACAGGCATCCATGTTGTCAGTCCAGTTTGCTACAACACACTGGTGTTTGTAGAACAACCTCTATGTCCACTCCCTGGATGTTCGCTGGTGTGATCGAGGGATACTTTGTCCCGAGGTGATCCACCACCAGCTCCCCTGTCTTGTGTGCATTGAGCTGGAGGCAGTTCTGCTAGCACCACTGAAAGCCCTGTATTCACCGTCATCTCTAATAATAAAATATGGTTGATGGATTTTACAATAAAGGAAGGTTGATGAACAGTAGCTTACAACAATGTGTTGTGTACAGTTTCTCCAGTGTGAGGATTTTCAGATTTTCCATCTGTGACTTTTATAAACTGAAACTCTTCAGGTTGGAAACTGTTGGCAACTGCACAATAGAGGTTTTATAGAGTAAACAAATGGTTTTAGTGGTTTGGTATGGTTAGAGTGCTAGTTAGACACCAAGTGTGACAATACCCCCCCCCCCACTACCACTGACTGTACAAATACCACTAATACTTCACCCCTGTCTTTTCTACACAAGATGGAATAGATCTATAAAAATAGTTCACTTCCATATCTTTTTTTCTCTGTAGGCTGGAGAGGAAACATGTGGCCACATATTTAGTCCAGCAGAGAGCTCTCTCGGGGGCAGATGCTGTCAATGCACTGAGGCCATTCTATTTTGCAGTCCATCCTGACTTCTTTGGTCAATATCCCAGGGAACGGGTAGGTCTCTTATGTGTGATAAATTGTTTAGCAATTCATAAACCCAATCAATCAATCAAGTTTATTTGTCACGTCTTCATATAAGGCAGAAGCACAGTGAAATGTAACCCCGCCAGTTTCTTATTTATTAAATAAATATATTGGTATGTACCATAGACTGTATATAAAGATGGACGACATGACAGCTCCCTGAAACTGAAGCCAAAACGTCTCTTTCGCCCCCTGGTGGCTGACAGCAGTACATGTCATAAGCCCCGCCCCCTCCATGTTAGTGGATGGGACATGGGCCAAACTAAAAAATCAAAGTACACGTCAAATACATTTCTCCCAAAGATGGTTCATGTCATTTTAGGTAGTTCTCATCACGCTGATGCTTGTTCAAGTGTTCATTTTTCCGATAAGTTTGGTTTTAATTTGTTATTTGATGCTATTAAAACGGGGTGAGATGTCATGATTGACAGCTGAGATTGACTGTGGTGTGCTTGCGATTGGGTCAAGTGGGTGTATGGGCGGGACCACTCACCAATCACTACTGTGCAGCCATATCTGGGATATTTTGGCTTCATTTTTGTACAGTGGGAGGAAGTGGAGATGTGTCGGCCATCTTTATATACAGTCTATGGTATATACTGACACGAGGCGTTTTAAGGTTCTGTTCAGACTATCAGTTATGCTGTGTGTCTGTGTGTGTAGCAACAGGACCACACACACAGTCAGTTGAAGCATCTTGTTGGACGGCTACTGCTGGTCAGAACACAGCCCTAAATGTGGAAGAGGCGGCTTCACCACAGTGAAGTAACATTTAATGTTGTGTTCTACAGGAAGTGAATGAGAATTCATTAAAGAGGCTAAATGGCTATCTGGACAACCTGCAGAAGCCCGGCTCAAGCTCAGTTCAGCCAATGAAGCTCACCTTTTATGTCAGGGACACCAAGGACAGCAGTGATGTGCAGCCAGACCTCCTCACCTCGGGTACAGTCTCCATGAACATTGCTCATAATATTTCTGTCTTCAGAAATCTAAAACCTCCCGCCTGGTTTACAGGGTTCCGGTCGGTGAGTTTCACCCTGCACACAAACGATGTCTTGAGCACAGTGATGAACGTCTTAAAGTCCTGCAGCCTGCCCATGGAGCATATGAAGGGACTGAAAGCAAGTGCAGAGACATCTAAAAGTCCACTTCAGGCAGGGGGGGCTTTCTACAGACCTATCAAATGGGATAAGAGCTACTACACCTTCACTGGCTTCAGAGACCCTGAGCAGGAGCTGCAGCAGGCCAGGAAAGTGGAGCCTACACTCAGGTTAGTATCGCTGGACCTCAGCTCTGTATCACAACTCACAATTACAATTACAGAGTACGTAATGTAGAGCTGGGTATCAAACTACTTTTTTGGTACAGACCGAAATATAAATTATAAGAAACAGTCAAGCTCATAAGTACTCTCTAAAACCTCAAACATTGGACAGAGCCAGGCTAACTGTTTGCCCCTGCTTCCAGTTTTTATGCTAAGCTAGGCATGAGGTTGATATCCATCTTCTCGTCTCACTCTCGGATATAATGGTGAATGAGCGTGTTTCTCTTGATACTGAACTACTCCTTTTAAAGACGAAGTCAAGCAGAGAGGGATATTTCAGTCAAATATTCCTTCTCTTTTAGCTCTGTTTTTGGTCTCTACCACCTCCTGCAGGAAATATCTAGCTCTTTAGCTGCTAAATGCTCCGCTATGTTCAGCAGCTAGTCTCTAAAGGCCAATTCATGGTTTAGTGTGGCAGGGGCTGTGTCTCAGCTCAGCTGTGTCTGTGTCTGTTTGGAACTGAGCAGGTAGTGTACAGTAAGTTTTTCTGCCTGCTGATCACAGAGAGTGAACCAAAACAGTGAGCTGCATAGACTGGAACTGCAGTTAGTGATAATTCTTTTGTCATTTGTCACCATGAAAGATACTGATTATAGTTTTATAGAATGCATTATCTAATAGTCATCTCAGAGTGGTTTCATGTTGCCTTTTCTTTTGTCAGCTTGTGGCTGAGAAACAGCGAGCCGGAGGCGACGAAGAAGCACAGTGCTAGCCTTCCCCGGAGAGAAGAGCTGAACAGACTGAAGAAAGAACTGTGTCACAAATTTGATCTTGTTGATATCAGGTATACCCAACTCTACTGTTTCCCCTGACACTGGGTGAGTGCTGTGGGTGTGCTAACCCCACTGTAGTCTACCTGAATGTGTCGACTCATCTCTCTGAACAATCTGATGAGCCTTGCTCTTGGCAAAGTCATCAGCAGCTTACCAGGTTTGTCAGTGGAGAGAATAACTACTTATGTCCGCCTAGTTTGGGGCAGTCAGAACTCTGAAACCTGTTGCTCTACATTGTAAGTCACTGCAGAGCATGATTTTATATTACAGAATAGTAAAGGTAGTAGCAAAAGTATACTGAATTGTTCTAATGGGGACCGGGACTGTTGAGCTGTAATTCAAGGCTGTGCGTGAACCAGTAAGTGGCTGCGTACATATTACCGCAATAATGACGTCAGTTGTGTGGCGCAGGTGGCAGCGCAGCTGGGGAGTGGCCCACAGGTGCTGTCAGCTTCAGAGTCTGAGTCGACTGTCTCAACAGAACCCCGAGGCCCTGATCAACCTGCAAGGTAAAGAGTCTCACAGGACAGGACAGCTGTCTGCATTCACAGCTAACAGTAATCCAAATCTCTAATCTCAGTCTGTCTGATCGCAGCGTGAGATTTACAGTAGTGGTTCTCCTGGGGACCCCAGCTCCTGCATAGTGTCATGATTCACTAAATCGGCTGTGTTTTGTAGGTCTGCAAAGATGTGGTCACATTGGCACCGGTTTGGATGAATATTCACTACCTCGCTCCTCTATGTCATCCCACATGACAAAACAGAACTGCAGTTTCTGTCATACACATTTCCAAGGAGCTGGCCTTGTGTGTCCTCCTTCAGGCTTCCTCTGGGAAGCCTCCTCGCTCCTCCCAACACAAATAAGGGAATTGAGACATTGTTAATGATAGTGGACCACATCAATTTGCGTGCCACCTCAGGAGACGTGAAATAAGAGTGTTTAATGTGACCACACCTTAAGGCAGGCTTTCTGATTCAAACTTGTGTTCTTCAACACCAACAGAATTAACTCCGGGGGTATCACTTGAGTCATTTTCCCAGATTTTGCACAGCTCCCCTCTGATCCATGGACTGCTTTCTACAACTGTTTTCACTTATTAAGCTTTTCTGCCCAAGGCCAAAACAGACATACGTTGACTCTGCTCCTCTACCTTCCCTCCAGGACACACGGTTGTGTTTGCTGACCAGTCAGGGATGAACGCCTCTGGACACGTCATGCTGGGAACCATGGACGTTCATCATCAGTGGACCAAAGTAATGCAGCTGCAGTGCTCCTGCTGCCACATGTTCTCTGTGTTCCTCTTTTGTTTTCTGACCCCTCCTCCTCCTGCCTCCTCTGTCTCCAGCTGTTTGAGCAGCTGCCCAGCTATCGGAGCCTGCAGCAGCAGACAGACTGGCTGAAGGAGAGGATCAGCCTCCTCCTGGGTGGGACTCAAGTGATCCACATGGAGAGGCTGGGACCGGTCCAGCCCATCGCTGAGCACTACAGCGCCCTCAACACCTTCCACAAGAGCCTGATGTCCCGGCGCCTTCGCCTCCACCCCAGGAGCCTGCAGGGGCTCACCATGTTGTTGGAGAAGTACGCTGTCATGTTACCATCTGAAAGCCTCAAGCACATGACACGCTGCTGTGTACTTTCATTAAGTAAGGCATCATTTGTCGTTTGTGTCAATCACAGTGACCGCTCTAACCCCAGTCTTCATGAGATGGGGCACTTCATTATCCCGACCAACTGTGACCCTCCCAAGCTGCAGGTCTTCCTCCAGAGCCACGCCCCAGAGGCCAGACAGCGCACCCAACGCAAAAACCAGTGAGTCAAACATACTTCATGCTAGGGATGTCCTCTAAAAGTCGACGATTCGAGTCGACTCGCATTTTGTCAGTTGAATCACTGCACTTTTTTCATTGTACTCTGGCGCCGGCTGTCAATGAAGTCGGCTAAACTACTTTTGAACCAGATGCTGGTACAACCGCCTCTACTCCCGTCCAGTGTGACAGCGCTGTCAGCAGCCCGGCAGGAGAGACAAATAGATGACAAATGAATGGTTGCCACATCTGCGTGGCCACGAGGGTCAAGATGGGTCCACCGTCTTGTTTGCTGGTGTGCATGTGTGGAATGCATCTGCATACTCAGACCGCCGATTGTATGTATAGAAGTTTTAGATTATGAGCAAAGCTTGTACTTCTTTGTGTGTGTCTAGGCTGCAGACGAAGGAGGAGGCTTTGGTGAAGCTGTGTCTCCAGAATCTGTCTCTTATGAGTCTATCCAAGGAGCCCAGTGTCAGCTCCACCCAGATGATCCTGTGCTGCGAAAGACTGGTGGAGCAGCGCTCCCCCCTCATGCAGGGCCTCCACATCTGTGTTTCTCACTTTTACTCAGTCATGCAGGATGGGGACCTCTGCGTCCCCTGGGACTGGAAGAGCTGAGCTGGAGGGACACGCTGCAGGATTCCCAGTCAGTCCAAGTGTTGAAAAGAAGTATTTTTAGCAGTCTAATGTTGTTCAGACAACAAATAGGTATGTGTCACAGGATCATTTGTTAGATGTCAGGTGGTCACAACAGATTTCATGTCTGTTGGTTCTCAAGGGAATCCTTTGGAGAGAAAAAAAAAAAACGTGTCAAGTGGTTCAATCAAGCTGACCAATAAGAAGCACTTTATCCTCTCGCTGGAAAAGCCAAATAGAAGGATTGGATGGACAGCAAAGGTCAGTAGTGAGGACCCCCCCCCCAGGGGTCGCAAAATGATTCACAAGAAAGGGAAGAAGAGGAAAAACATTTTTGCTGCATAAAATCATTTCTCCAGGGTTTGCTTTTTCCTCTACAATAATTTGACCTCCTCAATAACCAAAACTGAAGAAGGTCTGAGAACCAAATAGTCTGTGGTTGAACCGCGACAAGGGATGTGGGTAGGCATTGCTTGGCTATTAAGGGTCACAAGCCAAAAGGGTTTGGAAACGGGCAGAGGTGCAATATGACTGAAGCTTTTTTTTTTTTATTCAGACAAGGGTTGAGGCTTTGACGTGTTTGATCAAGTCAGTATTTTTTTGCTGCTGCCTGAAGGCCACTGAGAAAAAATGAAATAATGGTTCTGTTAAAGGCACAATCTTTGACCTCAATGTAAACTAAAACAGTCAATACACCCAAAAAAAAACCTGTTGAAAGACGGACACTAGAAAAAGGCTTCGGTATGCTTAAAATGAACTTGTTCGTACAAAGAGGAGTCCGGCTGCGTTTATAGAGGGAGAAACACAGAAACATACATTGTCCACCAGGTAGTAATCAGTGCGACGTTGTGTGAAGCGAAATTTAAGAGTTTGATAAGCTGTAACAGAGTCACTGTCATTGAGTAGCGACAGCATGGCAGAGGAGGGAGTGAAGGAGACGTGCCATAACATCCTCTGTCCGTCATTTGCCCTACAGGCAAACTGGTGGAGGTCCAGCTGTGGTCTGACGGCTGGCAGGATGGTGTTCAAAAACGTGGTGGTGACGTTGAAGTAATGCAACCGTGGTGGAGTTCCTTTATAGCCTAACGTTAGCTTTTTACTTCTGGCGATTCCATTTACGCTTCAAAAATCATAAAAGTGGTGTTCATTAGTGAAGATTATCTCGCTGAACAAAACGTGCGAGTATCATAAACTTTTGTTTTGCCACAGAGCTTATTTTCTGCAATAATCCAAAAATCCCATGGAGTAATCCCATTGGCTTTTAGTGGAGGGAACCAGGGCGATGCTAACTTCCGGCCTACAGAAATACGTCACCGCTGCAGCACTCTAATGAAATGGTTCAGGGGACGGTTTTTCAGACCGTGTTAAATGATCCAACAAGCACTTTGTTTGAAGCATACCGATGCCCTTAATTTATCAATATTGCTACTATAGTTGTATCAAATGCTGATTTTTTTTAATCTAGAAGTTAAACTTTATTTATATACATGTAAATATAACTGTAATTTATGTGATCAAAAAAGAGCTATGGGGAGAGTCATCACTTCACCAGACAATCCAGGAACGTTAACTAAGGCTTTCTACAGTGTTACGTTACAAGTTGGATCCAGCACCTGACACGCGTTGAATCTACAGTGCATCTGGAAAGTATTCACAGCGCTTCACTTTTTCCACATTTTGTTATGTTGCAGCCTTATACCAAAATGGATTAAATTCATTTTTTTCCTCAAAATTCTACACACAACACCCCATAATGACAACATGAAAAAAGTTGAGATTTTTGCAAATTTATTAAAAATAAAAAACCTGAGAAATCACATGTACATAAGTATTCACAGCCTTTGCTCAATACTTTGTTGATGCACCTTTGGCAGCAATTACAGCCTCAAGTCTTTTTGAATATGATGCCACAAGCTTGGCACACCTATCTTTGGGCAGTTTCACCCATTCCTCTTTGCAGCACCTCTCAAGCTCCATCAGGTTGGATGGGAAGCGTCGGTGCACAGCCATTTTCAGATCTCTCCAGAGATGTTCAATCGGATTCAAGTCTGGGCTCTGGCTGGGCCACTCAAGGACATTCACAGAGTTGTCCTGAAGCCACTTCCTTTGATATCTTGGCTGTGTGCTTAGGGTCGTTGTCCTGCTGAAAGATAAACCGTCGCCCCAGTCTGAGGTCAAGAGCGCTCTGGAGCAGGTTTTCATCCAGGATGTCTCTGTACTTTGCTGCATTCATCTTTCCCTCTATCCTGACTAGTCTCCCAGTTCCTGCCGCTGAAAAACATCCCCACAGCATGATGCTGCCACCACCATGCTTCACTGTAGGGATGGTATTGGCCTGGTGATGAGCGGTGCCTGGTTTCCTCCAAACGTGACGCCTGGCATTCACACCAAAGAGTTCAATCTTTGTCTCATCAGACCAGAGAATTTTGTTTCTCATGGTCTGAGAGTCCTTCAGGTGCCTTTTGGCAAACTCCAGGCGGGCTGCTATGTGCCTTTTACTAAGGAGTAGCTTCCGTCTGGCCACTCTACCATACAGGCCTGATTGGTGGATTGCTGCAGAGATGGTTGTCCTTCTGGAAGGTTCTCCTCTCTCCACAGAGGAACTCTGGAGCTCTGACAGAGTGACCATCGGGTTCTTGGTCACCTCCCTGACTAAGGCCCTTCTCCCCCGATTACTCAGTTTAGATGGCCGGCCAGCTCTAGGAAGAGTCCTGGTGGTTCCGAACTTCTTCCACTTACGGATGATGGAGGCCACTGTGCTCATTGGGACCTTCAAAGCAGCAGAAATTTTTCTGTAACCTTCCCCAGATTTGTGCCTCGAGACAATCCTGTCTCGGAGGTCTACAGACAATTCCTTTGACTTCATGCTTGGTTTGTGCTCTGACATGCACTGTCAACTGTGGGACCTTATATAGACAGGTGTGTGCCTTTCCAAATCATGTCCAATCAACTGAATTTACCACAGGTGGACTCCAATTAAGCTGCAGAAACATCTCAAGGATGATCAGTGGAAACAGGATGCACCTGAGCTCAATTTTGAGCTTCATGGCAAAGGCTGTGAATACTTATGTACATGTGATTTCTTAGTTTTTTATTTTTAATAAATTTGCAAAAATTTCAAAAAAACTTTTTTCACATTGTCATTATGGGGTGTTGTGTGTAGAATTTTGAGGAAAAAAATTAATTTAATCCATTTTGGAATAAGGGTGTAACATAACAAAATGTGGAAAAAGTGAAGCGCCGTGAATACTTTCCGGATGCACTGTATGTTGTGTATAGAGGAGGAAGGACTAACCAGGACTATATGATCCACAATGTGGACTAAGATGTGTGATGATGGGTTGCTTCACTGGATGGAGCGGTTTTGGACACATTTCAGATGCTGGTTTACGGTCCAGAGTCCAGTCCAGAGTTGAAATAGCTTTGGTTAAGGACCCATTCTCATGCTGTGGCTCAGTCATTTGAAACACTGTTACGGGTACACACATGGGGAGGTGGGATACTCTTGCGATCTATTTTCTTACTTTGTAAAAGGAACCATAGCCATGAAGCAGATGGTTCTTCTCAAATAAAAATGGTCATTTCAAACTGGAGTGTTTATTATGACATTATTCCTGCGAGAAAGCTCTGGACTGTGGATTGATGGTTAATTAAAACGCTCCCTGATTCTGACACAACTCTCAGTAACACCCTGTTGTAACTCATAATGTAAATAATCTGCCTATAATGTAAGAATGATGAGTGAATCATTTGCACGTTTTTACATTTGATGGAAGTTGTTACATTTTAAGTTCAGTGGCAACTTTTTTTTAATTTTTATAAAGAACATAATAATCTGACATTAGTTGCTTTATGGTCCAGTCTGTAGTCCATCTCCTAACTATCGCATCGTGATCTGCATGATGTGCATTTCATATGCTGAAATAAGGAAGAAAAAGGTGGAGGTTGAGCAAGATAAGAAAAACATCCCTCTTCAAGGCCCCATACAGTACTTATTCCAAAAGGGCAGCATACAGGAAACCAAAAATGAAAACTTCTAGCCATAAGGCAGGGCAAAGGTGCTGTGTTTTATTTAGAGAGTTCTTTTTGTCACAGTTTGAAAATAAATGGATTGGCATACCCAACTTTAAGTTTTTGGCTTTTTGACAATTTCTGGTGACAAAAGATGATCCAAAGAGCTTTTACATTGGAACGCCATCTACACCCTGGAGCGATGTGTACCAGACTGATCAAATCAAATCAAATACGAACTACGTTACATTCAGTGTTGGGACTTACTTTATTACTCACCAAAGGAAGAATTCCACGGAATAGCCGTGTCAGTTGAAGCGATAACGCATTCATTTAGTACGAAGCTTTGAGACTTGAAGCACTAATCAGTTCATTTGATATGTTTCACACACAGAGCACTCGTGTTCCCATCGCAGCTCCTTCAGTCAACGAAGGAGATGATGTGAATGTGGAAGTCTTCCCTGAGGAGATCAGATGTGATGCAGTCCACATCCTCGGCAACATTGCAACTGAGAATTTAAGCTGCATCCTCGTATTATCGTAAGAGAGCTCAGTGGTACCTCTTACCCTGATCCTGAGCCCGGAGCTCTAACTCACTGCAGGACACGAGCCACAAGGGTTAGAGGCGACCATTTGGAATGCTCAAGGCCCGGTTCCAGTGCCTTCGTAAGGCTCGGGGTCGCCCCAGAAAGGGAACGTGTGATTCTCCACAACGTTGTCACACAGTTAGAGGAGAGCAGTGACCTACAACCAGCGGACGATCCTGATAACCATCCCAACCACCAGAGAGACACAATACGTAACCATCGTATCTGGTTGACCCATCACTTCCGCAAAAGAGTCAAAGACAATATGCCTTTCTGTTTATGGCGTCGTCTTTATTTCCTGCAAGTACAAATGCAGTGCAGTAGTTGACTTTTTTTTTTTTAAATGTTTTTCAAACAAGTAAAATCCTCCACCTGTGGGCCCCTCCCCCACCTTCTGTTCCAGCAGTTGGATCTCTAAATTCGACTGTTTTTCAACTTGTTTCTCCACGTGCACCTTGTACAGCGGTCTCACAGAGACACTGAATCTCACAGTGCCAGGTCTGCTTAGGTCTTGGGGCCAATGCTGAACAGCGTCTTACTGAGGGAAGCGGGTGGACCCTCTTCCTCGTTGTCATTGCGCTGTGTTGGTGCTAGTTTTATTACGGTACAACACTATCATCAACTGTTCCATGTTATTTTCAAGGTGTAAACCTCAATTGGCCACTCGCTGACAAGCTGCCTTCATCACTCTCTTGTAACGAAAATGAACAGTTTGAACCCATTCCCAAAAAGTCTGTGGAGTGTTAAGAGCACTCACAACCGCATGGAGTCGCGTGCGGAAGCCCTGAGATGAAAGTGAGAAAAAAAAAAAAAACTAAGCCTGATCTAAATTGTTTTCTCTCCTGTGTTTATGACTCAAGAACTGGCGGCAAAGTATCATCCAGGATCATTTTTCGAAGTTACCTTTTTTTTTGTGTGTGAAAGGATCATTTTTGTTGTTTTAATGCTCATTTTGGCCACAAGAGGCCAAAGCGCACCGTTACCCCATGTTCCAAATAGGACAAAGTATTCATGTGTTCTTCTAGGTGGGTTTTACATGCTGTATAATGTGTGTGGGGTCTTTCTTTTGGCTGGAAAGGCGAAATCTCTTCTTAAAACTTTTCTTAACTGATGGCATTTGTTGTAACTGTTTAAATTATTTTGATTTTGTTTTAGATTTCATGTTTTGGATTTCATCACATTCTTTGTTTTTACTGTAAAGAACACAGTAACTATGTTTTAAAAGGTGCTATACAGCTAAACAAAGTTATTATTATTATTAAGAGAGAGGCTCCATACTTCATCACGTAGGTTAGGTATTTCTTCTGTTGATCATTGATGAACCTAGTGCAGTGCCCACTCGGAACGGGCCGATTGCTTGGCACCAGGCATGACTGCTTGCAGCGTTCTCGAGAACTGCTCATCCGATCAACACACACACACGACACACACACAGAACTTCCTTTATAGTTAGATGATGCTGCGCCACCTATTGGCCAAAATGGCACCAAACCTATGATCATATCCACACGTCCGCCAAATGTGGGCGCAGTAGCACAAGGCCTTCGGGAGATGTGTCATTATTTGTAATATAAAGCCGTGCATTTAATCCACTGCACTTGAGCAAACTTTGGAGGACCAGCTATAACAAACCTGTATGGAATATCAAAAATCTGACTTTTTTTTCCCCCTGGCGTGGTCCAGAGATGTTTTGTACTAAATTTGGTGCCGATTGCTCAAAATTTAGTCGTGGAAAATATGGATTATTTTTACAGACCCACAGAATCCAGAAAATGTTTTGTTTCTGAGACTTGCGGTTAAAAAAACGTAAAAGGTCGTTGCTATAGCGCCACCGTCTGGTGGAGTCGATCGGACGAGCGGTTGTCAAGGTGATCGAAGGACAGACAGACAGAAAGACAGAGATTCCTTCCTTTATATGTCCTTATTACATTCACTGTGGCCCAAGATACTGTAGGTATTCAAGAGTGTAAACACGTCATACAGTAAATAAAATTTATTTTCATTGTTGAGACGACACAGATTCCTCAGTCAAATGGAAATAAAAAGTCAGCTGGTCTCAGTCCATGGACACCGCTGCAGCTGAAGCGCTTCTCTCCTCGTCAGTCATTTCTTACGGCTCCTGATGCTGAGCGGAAGCAGCTTCATAAATATAAAGGCTCCTCAGGGGTGTGTGGTGTGCGGGGTGAGGGTGAGGGTGGGGGTGGGGGGTGTTTAGAGGTGGCTGTGAAGGCTCATTTGCGCTGAACTTGTGTGAAGGATGAGGGCAGCTGGATGGGCTGGACAGACTGGAAGGGCTGGACGGTTTTCTTGCGGGAGTCTGGGGAGACCCTCTGGACCGCTGTGGGCAGCAGTTGGTTCCGTTTGATGATCTGCAGGGCCAGCTGGGTGTTTCCTGGGGACACATGAACAGATCTGGGGGTTATTATCTCCCCCGCTTTTAACGAAACAAAAAGGAACATCGGGTAATGAGCTCCGTCGTTCAGCACAGCTGGACTCATTAGGACGCTAATTCAAGTATGACCGGAAGAAGATGAGACTGCTCGTCATTGTGACACCTGAGTCTTAGGCTGCATTCAGAACCGAATCCGGCGGTTAATGCAGGGTTGTGCGGCGGTGTGGGAGTGACTGTACGCGGCCCATTTGTGTGATGTTGGGTGGTGGTAATGTGCTTGAATGCAGTTAGCGAACTGCCTCTAAACAACAAAAAGAGAAGAAGAAGAACTACAGCCATTCCTTGTGGCATTATACAGCATTTGTAACTTGGACAGTTTTTGAAGATTCTGTGTTGTCCTCAATGTTTTCCCTTTTATAAATCTCTACAATATGAAAAAGAGCATTTAGACATAATGCTCTAAAAGCAGCAAAATTCATCTGTGCTGTGACCACTGCTGGTCTGATGCAGATTGTGGTTGTACAAGGGTTGTTTTTGTTTTTTTTGCCCCACACCAGAACGGGAATTAACATGAAGAATCTCCTCAACAACTTAACATTGCTCAGACGAGCTGTATAGACAAGAGTGTTTGTGAGTGTCGGCTGAAGGTCTGACCGTTCTGTAGCTCCAAGTAGACTCCCAGCAGGATGGCTTCAGGTGGAATCTCCTTGGTGTTCACCATAGATGCAGCCTGACAACACAAAATCACAACTGGGTGAATTATTACTTCACTGCATAGAGATATTATATTAAGTCAAACTACTGTTTCCAAGGTCAAGGATGAACTTTCATGCTCAAGAGAAGCTTTGTCATGGATTTGAATGCGACTTTTTACGGCCTTTGTATATACACCTTACTTATACCTCTGTATCTTAAATTGCCTCCATGAGCTGTGTCACTGCTGCAGCGCCACCTGCTGGCTGTGTTGGTGAGCAGTCAAGCTACAGTAACTAACTTCCGAACAGCTTTGTCTCACATTTGTCCCTCCGATCTGATACATACCTAGATACATGGGCTACGATATGATTCAGGGACGATACATTTTAATATAGAGCGATTGGGTGATGCGATGCAATCCGATATGTATATATATATATATATATATATATATATATATATATATATACACACACACACACACACGTTAATGCAGGCATTCATTTTCTATTATAAATGAATTTAAGCCAATTCTATAAAAGTAGCATTGCTTACCTTCAAATAGATACTGTATATTTTATAAAAGACCAGGGAATCTCGAGTGTTTCTGTTGCTCTAACAGACTGACAACAAATTCTGTAACAACAAGCAACGTTCAAGACGCAACTGTTTGTCGCCTACGTGACACGTTTCCTCAAACAAGACTCCAAAGACCAATCAAACGGGTACATTTTGATGAAAAACTTTCACAAACGCGTCTACGAGGACAGCTACGTAACCACGGCGACAACAGACGCATTCGGCTCGTTAAACTGAAACACCCGCATAGGTTTCACCGTGCCGTCTCGCCAGGTGAGTGTTGACATATGTCGTGCTACCGCGGTGCTTCATCGCTGTTCTACAGACCATACAAATGTAGACTGAACCATAAATGCTGTACATACAAAAAAAACCACACAACTTCAGACATTACAGAAGTCACCGCTGTCGTGGTTACCTGCTGCAAGCACTTGCGGGCCTTGTCGTACTCGCTCCTCAAGCAGTAGGCGCTGCCCAGGTTGAAGAGCATCATGGCCCGAGCTGATGTCACGCTGCTGGGGTAACACAGGGGAGTCTGCTTCCCTGCTGCAAACACAGGACATACGAGAATGGAACCACTGCAGTAACAGCCTGGTTGTATGTATCATGTATGCTGCTTGATCATTTATGAAACTGTATTGTACATCAGAATTTCATTCTTACTACTGCTATATGCAACTATTCTTTGTCTGCTATTACTCAGATACATTATGTCATTTGAATCGTTCCTGTTTCAATATCCTATAGGTGAGATTTTGAAGTAAAAATCAAAAAACGAGGTAGACTCACAGGACTCGACAAGCTCGTCTCCTTTGTCAGACCCTGTTGAGAAAAACAAAGCAAGCCTTAAGGAAACGAGACTTTGCATGTATGTTTTGTAGGGTGACGTGTAAAACACCCACAGACCTTGGTCTTGCTCGCTGGTCAGAACTCCCATTGACACGTCGCTGACATTCTCTGGGTTGAGGTGAGCGATGGCGTCGGAGATCCTGTCCAATGAGATGAGGGCTTCGGCGGCGTAGAGGTGACCCAGGAACCTGAGCACACAGACAGCGGAGGAGGAGGAGGACAAACAAGGAGTCAAAGAAGAGGCGGACACCGCTCTCACCTTGACTGATCAGTTCAACGACTGGGTTTGAGAAACAGAGCCGGCACTTACTTGAGGGATCCAGACACCTTGGTTTGATGGAGCAGTTTCTCGGCGTGGTTTAGGGCCATCAGGTTGTCTCCCAGTGCTAACGCCACATATGCACTACAGGCCAGGATGGAGCACCTACACATCAAACAGTTGACATTACTGATTACTGTCCAGCAGCGGCGTGGCGTGACTTTTCCATTAGGTGGGGGCTACTAAAAAAAATTGGAAGGTTATCTGCCATTCGGTCACGTAATAAAAAACTATGCTAAGAGTCTCTACGTTTTGGTGTCATTTTCACTCACTCACTCCTCTGTTTCAGTACTTCATCTAGCTACTTGGGCAGTGTTGCCAGGTTGGTTCAAAAACGTAAAAATAATATGAATATTGGAAAAAAAAAATATTAAGAAATACTCCTGCATTATGACAAATCAGGCCAAATTTTTGTTAACCCAGCCAAGCTCATTTTTACTGACATAAAACCATCCTACAGCCACCTAAATGGGCGGAAAATCACCCAATCTGGCAACATTTCTTGTTATTTTATGTGAGAGTAACAACTTACCCATAACAAAAAACAATTGTTCATTAAAATATGTATTTCACAATTGGAATTGCAATGGACGAACCACACGCCACTGCTGTCCAGCCCCCTGGGCTCTACAAGTCATTTGATGCTCCTAAATAAAGACGTGGTGTGGCAGTGGAGCTGAGGGGAGAACAGACGAGAAGTCTCATTACCTGAGGTTTTCCACCTCCTGTTTTCTGAGAGGAGACGATGGCGCTGCAGACAAGAACTTATCAGCCTCCTGACCTTTCCCACTGCAAAAACACAACAGCTGTGAGCAGAACATCTCCAACACAGTCATACTTAACTACTCCACAACCAAACATCTATCACATTACGTTGTCACAATCTGCCCTCATGCGGATATATAATGAGACACTTCTAACACACATCTCCTCATGCAGTTTTAACGCTACCACGACAACTCGTATGTAGAACCATGCGCACACACAGGTATGCGAGGCCCATACAGTATTTATAACACAGCAGGTCATTATGATGAGCTATATCATGTACAGTTGATGAGTTATTATCATATATATATGTTGTAAAAGAAATATAGGTTACATACAGTAAAACATTTCAGTCTATGGATTCACAGTTGAGCATCTATATACAGTAGAATTTCCATTGATACTTGCAACTGCACACAAGTTGACTATCATGACACACAGAGTTTGAGTTATATACTGTCGTGTAGTAAACGCTAATGCATCTGTAACTCAGCCAGTACATTAAAAGGTCAATGAGGGTCCCCCCCACACGATTCTCCATTACTGCTTCAAACCAACAACGGAATGAAAACACAGGTGTGTAGGTGTGTGTGTGTGTGTGTGCGCGTGCGTGTGCATGCGTGTGTGCGTGCATGCGTGCGTGCGTGCCACCTGCAGGCGTCACTGTTCTCGCTGCCGCTCTCGGTGCTTCCCGACTGACTGGAGCTCTTGGAGCCGTTCTCTGTCTTGGTGTCCTGCTGCTGGTGTTCAGGCAGCAACAGCAGAGCGTTCCTCAGACAGATGGCTGCAAACTCCATGCTGGCAACTGGAATAGCTGCTGACTGGCCCTCACTGTACAAACGAAAACACACATTCGGCTCAGGCTGATTCTAGTCAAAAAGAGCGTCGGGTCGACATAAGCAGGGTTAACTACTCATTAGATATTAATCAGTAAGTGTTATGGTAGCTGGAAATGAGCATAAAACTATCTACAAGGCATGTCAAATACTTCCATTTCATAAAATGATTCTTGGGTTGGAATATTTCACTCATGCAGACACAGACATATTGTACGTATTGAGATATTGTCCTCCAATAGCTTTCTAACTGACAAGACCATACCAGGGTTCTTTTTGGCAGATTTTAGTTCCTACAAATCCTGTATACTTTAAATGAGTTAATCATTTTTAAATGCATTGTGAAGTTGTGTAGTGTACTAGCTGTTTCCCCCTGCTTCCAGTCTTTACGCTACGCCAGGCTAACTGACTCCCGGCTCTAGCTTCATGGTTAATGCACAGACACAAATTGATCTTCTCACCCACGGCAAGAGGGTTAGGAAAATGTTGAACTATTCCTCTAAAAAGACAAAACCAAGATTGACAGCACCCGTTAAAAGTAGTTACAGTGTCAACAACTAATATGTAGTGCGGCTGCCCTCTGCTGGACAGTAAAGGCAAATGTCTTAAATCAGTAGTTTCACTTGTGCCGTTCAGGCGGGGAAGATGGACTTCTCAGAGTTGACACTGACCTGTAGATAGTATTCTGGGTAGACTGGGATGCCAGAACGATCTTGCGATGATAGCCCTGCCCGACAATAGACTGAACTATACCTTTTTTACAAGGTAAACCTTTACTCTCCTGCTCCGACCCCTGGAAACAAACACAGAGACCATGAAATAACTTAATAAAAAAAGGGATACAACACATCTTTATTGTTCCTTGATCCAGAACATAAACCACTTTTTAAAAATCAATTGAGTGTAAGGTTGTCTTCTTTAACAACAAATACTAACACTATATTAAAAAATATAATTAACTTAATAATATTCAATAATTAATAATAACAAAAAAGGAAAATCCAGTAAGGCAAAAACACTCAAAAGTAGATTTACCGCCCTGCAGTTGTAGGAAATCTGGAATCACCCAATTCATTCTTAAATTATGGCTGAAAACTTATTTTGAGGTCACAGTGACCTTTGACACAATAGTGTCACAATGGTCACAATCTCCCCTTCTGTTCCAGAGTTATGGTGTTGAATAATGACCAAAAAGGGGTTGGTTTTTTTCAGAACATTGTGATGTCACAGTGAAGTTTAAAAAATGTCATCACTTCATTGTTGTATCCCATTAAACATCATCGTCATAATTACTTGAATTATGGCAAAAAAAAACAAAACACCAAATTCTAATCAGTTCATCTTTGAGTCCAAGTGCACGGTTGTGCCAAATTTGAGGGAATTCCTTCGAGGCGTCCCCTGAGATATCACGTTCACGAGAAAGGGACGGATGGACGCAAAACCTGAAAACAGAACACCTCCGGTCGCGCCTGTCGCCGGCGCAGATGCATTAAAAATGACTAAACTAGGAAACAAAGCCAAATTCTAATCAGGAAGTACATCGGTTAAGTCATACCCCCTTGTTGGCAGAGATGCAGCACTCTGCGAGCCGCAGCCACAGTCGAGGGTTGGAGTGGTAAACCTGCACCGCCTCCATCAGACACTCGAACGCTGCGAGAGGCCTGCCGATGTGCAGCAGCTGAATGCCGCAGTTGTACAGCAGCTCGTAGCGCTTGTTGGCTAGTAGAGCACACATGGGGATGCCTGTGAACTTCTTGGCTGGTTAAATGAGAGTGACAAGCAGGAGAAAGGGACTTGTTACTATTTGGGGACCCTTAGTTCAAAAAGATGCATGGGTGAGCAGTTGTTTGAATGTGCAATGTGGTATAATAGTTCAACCATAAAACACCACAAAAAGAATGTGCATTTCTTGTGTCAAATACAAAAAAATATATATATATTTCTGACTTCTGGGGTATCTTTCCATGCAGATAGTTTTGATGTCATTTGTCCAGGTTTTGAGATGCTTCTCTGAGATTTCTGTCCACCACCCAATATAATGGAAGTGAATGGAACTTAGTTTATGGTGCTCACAGCATGAGGACATGATTTAGAAAAAAAAAACCCACAGACCTCTCTGTCAACATTACAATTTCTTTGGTAGAAAGTAGTTTTGGTAAAAATGCTGATTCCCTCAGACTGATGGATATCTAAAAACCTAGACAAATAAAGCCAAATCGATCAGCATTGAGAGATGCCGCTACAAGAGAAGTGTGAAAATATGTTTTGGTTGTTTTTTTTTGTCTATTTCGTTTAAACGTTGCACAAAGTAGCTTGTTCTTTTGCAATGAGAGGCTGTAATCAGTTTGGATTCCAGTGGTGACCAGCTGTAACAGTGAAAGTTTTTCCATTTTGTTTAGCCATATTTTGATGAAAATCATTCAAACATTCTGGCAAAACAATGTTTGATGTAAAGCTTGGTCACGCTGGAATCCACTGTTAATCCAAGATGAATAGAGCTACAAACTGTTTACATCAGGTGAGTGCTCGATAAGATTAATTAAATGTAGATGAGCATCACTTGGACACTTAGCAGATTCAGTCAGGAGAAGGTACTTTGCTGTGACCTACATTGCCCGTTGTCTCCCAGCTGTGCGCAGGTGTGGTCGTTCTCTTGCAGTGCCTTCTTGAAGTAGAAAATGCCCAGGTTATGTTTCCCCATTGCAAAGTGAATGCAGCCCAGATTGTTCCAGAACATACATCGAACACATTCACCTGAATGAGACAAGTCAGGACACGCGCACAATCCATCATCCAGCACATATTAAAAAAATCATTAAATGTCAATCAATCAAACATCTCCAATGAACACATTCTCCATGCACCATGAACGTTTAGATTTTATAGATTTAGCCAATAGAGTGCTGCAGGAATGAGTCCTAAAACCCACATGAGTCAGCATTTTTACACTTCCGGTTCCCTCGTCTGGAAGTCAATGGGTTTTTGGTTAGGTGCCTGAAATAAGGTCTGTGGTTAATACAAGCTTAAGAGATTTCAACGTTTTATTCTACGACATAAAATCCGTCAGTAGATACCCCCACCCGTGACTTTTGAAGCTTTCACGTGTCTTAAAAAAGGCGGTTTGCTAACAAACGGCTAAATGAGACTACAGAGGTTGTCACGGACATTAAACGTCTTCATGCCGAACACGGAAAGTCATCTACTCACTAGTCCGCCTTTACAGCCTCGTTGTGTTTATACTCTATATCTATCTGTCTATATATCTATATCCATCAACATTCTCTTAAAAGTGAAGCTCAGTGGTGGTGACGTTGATGAGTAATGCGACCGTTATGTAGTTCCTTTATAGCCTAACGTTAGCTTTTTACTTCTGGCGATTCCATTTACGCTTCAGAAATCATAAAAGTGGTGTTCATTAGTGAAGATTATCTCGCTGAACAAAACGTGTAAGTATCATAAACTGTTTGTTTTGCCACAGAGCTTATTTTCTGCAGTAATCCAAAATCCCATGGAACAATCCCATTGGCTTTTAGTGGAGGGAACCAGGGCGATGCTAACTTCCGGGTTGGCCTACAAAAATACGTCACCCCTGCAACACTATGATACATTAACAGTCTGAACCAGGGTAAGTCAAACCAAAACTAGCTGTTCGGCTTTTTAACACCAGGCCCATCAGAGGAAGCCAGCAATCTTGAGGAGTAGTAGGTAAAGAAGTTGTGGTAGTCACCTGTCTTGATGGGTCCAGGATGCTCTGCGATGTTGGAGCTGTTCAACAGCTTCACTGCTTTCCGGTAGTTTCCTCTCAAGTACTCAAAGTTACTTTTGAGGAAGAGTGAGGGTGCCGACTGATGGAGGGGACAGGAAGCACAGGTCAGAAAGAGAGCCAGGAGAGGAGGTATGCACTGATGTCACTTTTCCACATGATAACCCCCCCCCCCCCCCCCCTCACCACCAGAGTGGCCAAACAAACCAACAGATGGCTGCTGTGAACTGATAGAGGTGAGATTGAAATAGACAAGGACCTCTACAACACTGTTGGATAGCCAAAGGGGCTGTATTCACCCCTGATCAGACCCCTCATCAGGCTAAAAAGTATCTCCTCACTGGCAGAGTTAGGAGAAACTCCTAAAAATAAGGGGTGTGTCAGTCCTAACTTTAAGACTCCTAAGATTTTGGTCTAAGAGTAATTCACAAAGCATTGCAGTGATAAAAGTAGTTTCTCAGTCAGTTAGAGGACTCCCGAGTCACTGAGACCTGCTCACAATCAGTCCAGTGCTGCAGGTAATGGGGCCCATAGTGTCACTGTTTTGGAAAAATAACAAAAATGAACTTAAAAAGCATATTTTGATGGCTCGTTAACCATGAGACGATATATAAATAAAATAAAACTGAATTCAAAGTCAAAATTCTGAGTAAGTCAGCATTCTACAATAACATCAGCGTTCTAGAATAAAGTTAGAATTCTAGAACATCTGACCGCCCACCTCAAGTCTGGTTCTGCTCGAGGTTTCTGCCTGTTAAAAGGAAGTTTTTTGTTGCCGCTGTCACCAAAGTGCTTGCTCATGGTGAGGAACTGTTGGGTCTCTGTAATAATATTAAAAGTAATAAAGAGTACGGTCTAGACCTGCTCTACATGTCAAGTGTCATTAGATGACTTTTGTTGTCATTTGGAGCTATATAAAAAAAATTAAATTGAACAGTTCATTCGGTGGAAATTAAACAATCACCGAAGCCGATTTCATAGTTATAAATCACAAGGGCAAACTACGGTATAAGAAGGTAAAAGATGAGTGTCCTGGTGGCGTGTGCTAGGTGCTGTATAAATACTGTTAAAGTATCAACGGAGATACAGCAGGTCAATCACAGCACCACCCATCAAGTCTGTCTAAGTTATTGGAGCGCTCTGCTCAGGACTACTCTTCAGGTTTTTTGAGGTAGTTCAGTTCGTCTCAAACAGCTTGTTTCAGACAGAGGGGGGAACTGAGGGGCTGCAGAAAGGGCCAGGAGAAGATACATAAGGACTTTTTGAACTGTGAATCATGCAAAGCTGCTCTAGTGGAGTCCCAGAATAAAAACATAGAGCTGAAATGAGCAGAATACGGGACCTTTAAATGTTCGTTCCATGTGAATGCATGGTGACTGTGTTGACATTATTATTTGCCATTGTCATGCTATGGGGGGGGGGCATATGATGGTATGTTGTCATCATATGCATATCCCATTTATTATATGCCCTCTCCGTCACTGTTAAACAGTGTAATGACACAGCGCCAACACTGAGACTCACGTTCCCCGCTGTGTTCATCACGGATTTGATCTCCCTCTTACAGGCCTTGGACGACTTCATCTGGATGTAGGCTCTCACTTTGTACTGTAGAGGAAACAACAGTCAGTCACAGTCAGCACAGAATGGAGACTGAAACGGAGAAACGGTGGATGTTGAAATCTGTGAGCTCTTGCCTGGTGCATCTTTGATTTGGCTGCCTCGATCATGGTTGTGAATTCTGCCTTCTGGTTTGCTCCATCTTTGTTTGAACTGTTGTTCTGAAAATAAAGCACAGCCCCCAAATTAGTGAACTGCACACTTTTACATCTGATTTGACTTTTTTTCTTGATAGAAAACATCTTCAGTTTGTGGCCTCAGACGCAATGACATGACTAAATAAAATTCTTCCCTGTTGTGGCCGTTCAAGTGGCAGCACTCAGATATTTTGATTGTTTAGTTAGAAAATTGAATAAAACACTTAAAATCTTTTTTACTCTCAAAGGTTTTCAGACAGGTTTGAGGTAGAACATAGAATGAAAACCGTTGACAGTGAGGTCTGTGTATTATCCAGTGTAATCGGGACACTTTCTCCAAAGACATGCTGCTGTTGAGTTGTTGTTTTTTTTTTTAAATGTAATCTTCCCATGCTGTGATTGCCGCAAACTAAATTCCATTTACGTCCATTATATTAGGACGAAGGCAGAAATCTCAAAAGGCAAATGTAGCTTAGAAAAAATGAGGTTAAAAAGAAGATGAGTTTACACATCTGTGCGATCCATTCATCGCCTCCGTTTCTCTTTCTATTGGACTTCATTAGTGATTTACCACATTTTTCTTTTAATGACAATGTAGTGCGTTGGGGTACCTCTCCTTTGCCGTTCTTGTTGCTTCCTTGGACAGACAGTTTGTCCAGCACAGCCAGCAGATGGAGGGCTTTCTCTGGCTGGAAGGTGAGCAGGTACAGATCCACCAGCAGGAAGCACACAGCCTGAGCAAACTTCTCTTCTAGGACAAATAACACAATGACTCCATGCCAAATTCAAGCTGTCACATGGACCCTTATAAAATATCCACATATCACTGTCACAGAAAAACTGGAATACTGTGGTGCCCTGTAAAGAAACAGGACTGAGGTCGAGACAACTCCTTAGCTTTTTGCCTTCAAACCCTAGTCTCCAAGCATTCAATTCTAAGTCAATTCAAGTCTCTAGGTAGCCGAGTTCAAGTCAAATAGTCCTCAATTTTGCAACTTTTTATATGCTATACACGACTTTAAAACATTCACCTTCATGTTAATCAAAATATTCAAACATTTATACTGCTGATGACACTGGGTTTGTGGTATGAAAAGAGCTGAAACGCTGATTCTTTTCATCACTAATGGTTATGTTACTGATTAATTGATCAATGACCGATTTATTCTATGAGATGTCAAAAGCTATGACGAATGCCCATCACACAGTCTTCACGTCATAGGCCCTAATTTTTTCACAACCAAAAGGGTATTCACTTACAATGATGCTGATGAATGCAATGAATTGCAAAAATGCAATTGCAATACCGACTGCTGATCAGGAACTAATTAACAACATCAGCAGTAGTAAAACCCATGTAAAGCATAATAACATACCAAATGGTTCCAGAAACTGGTAGAGCCTCTCTCCTATGGAAATGGCTTCTGAGTACTGCCGCATATGATAGTGGATGATGGCTTGGTTATAGTACAGCAAGCTATTTTCAACATCGTCCAACCCATCAACGTCCTCTGCTGATGTGTGAACCTGAAAGATAAAAGATAGATGTTTGATGAACTCTGAGACATCGCGAAGAAGCAAAGTGCTGCGTTCGTCGAGAACTTTCACTGAAATGCTAATTCAACATGAACTGAAAGCATGAGAAAAATACGACCCACATTTCAGCAGTTACCTGGTTCTTCATTGCCATTAGAGTCTGCTTCAGAGTCCCTGTGGTAGTCTGACCGCTTGTGTAAAACTCTACAACAGCTTTATTCATGGCAATCTTGTAGTCCTCTTTGTTGAGCTCCTGCAGGGCTTCAAGGTGTTTGAGAGACTCGTCGTACTTCCCAGCCTGTGAGGAACACACGGGCCTGTTTCACCAAATTTGCAATCTGGGACATAATTTCATATTCATTTTGAAATGTTTCACAATTCAAAATCCGCTCCATATTCGAGACCCATGCATGAGCCAATGAACAATTTGTGAGTGGAAACCATTGGTACAACATGACGCTGTCACCATTATCTACCTTGCAGTGCTTGCAAATCGCTTTTATGAAAACAGGCCCCAGGTCAGTGAATACAGCATGGACATGACAAAACTACTGCCATGGTTTATTCTGATCATTGTGAAACAACCCTTGATCCCCAACCCTAACCCTACCCTGAACTCAAGTGTGCGCCATGGATGGCTGCCTTGTGTGTCGGTGCGCATTGTTTTGAAGAGCTCATGAACATCAGGGAAACAACTTCCGCTGATTTATTTCCCACTTTTCTCACATCTTCCATGGAATAATTGGACAATCTGGTCAAAGGCGCCCTCACCTTTGTCCGTGCTGTGAAACGCCAGAGGAGAGGGACTTTGCACTTCATTACCGGGAATATTTCTCTCTAACGTGCGTTCACTGTGCAACAGAAAGGATGACCCTCAGCTACTGGTGGGCAATAACAGAGACTTCACTTTCCGTTTTTGTTTTTTTAGAGCCCGACCGATATCATTTCTCTCTGACAAATCAGTCACCTTTCAGTATCGTCTCAGCTCACCTGGAACCTCGAGGGAATACAAAAAAAACAAACAAACAAAAAAAACAGTACTACCCACACCTTTTGCCAATGGAAAACCAAAAAAAGAACCAAGTCGAGCCATGCCATACCATGGAGTGGAAATGAGGCTCAGGAAGGAAAGGAGACGACTTACCGAAAATGCATCATATGCACTGGCTGCCACTTCTTTCTCTTGGTCTGTCATTCCAGGTGATGATGAGCTGTCATGCTTTACCTCATTTTGTTCTGATCAAAATGAGAAAGAGAGAAAAAAGTCAAACTTACATACCATTGGTCTCCAACCAAGGCTAAAAGTACAATGGGGATGAGCGGTGTTGACAGCCTGTATTGACTGAAGCTACACTAAAGTGGCCACTTTATTAAGTACACCTTGACCCCAGAACAGCCTCAGTTCTTAATGGCATGGATTCAACAAGGTGCTAGAAACGTTCCCTAGAGATTCTGCTCTGTGTTGACATGACAGGCTGGTCAGCTGTGCATTCAGGCTGCAAATCTCCTCTCACCACTCTCTGTAAACTCCACAGGCTGCTGTGGAGATCAGCAGTGTGTGAGATCCTCAGACCACCCCGTCTAGCACCAACAATCATTCCACGCTTATTCTGAAGCATTTTCTGAACAGCAGAACCTCTTCACCATGTATGCACGCTTTTTATGCATTTGACTTGCCGCCACGCGATTGGCTGATTAGATATCAACATTGAGGAGCAGGTGTACCTAATGTAGTGGCCACCGTGTGTACATGACGTGACAATTGGTGTATAATTTGGAAGCCTCATTCAAAATTCTGCCGTTTGATGGCCTCGGACGCAAAACGTTCGTTCTGATGTCACGTCACCTTTACAAATTATACAGAATGCATTTAATCCATCTAAACGCAGCTGACTTGGGTAACGCTAACATCCCAGGCAGAGCATTGGTTCACCCGGTTAACTGCTAACTGTTGGCAGAAGCGCGTGGGATTACACGTTCGTACTGCTCGGTGGATTGTACGCTCGCCGAATTCACCAAGAGATGCTCAAGGCGTTAACGCCAGGAGTCGGAAGACGTGTTTAGGTCGACACTTTAATGCGACATTTCTGAATGAAGTTTTGCCTGAACGCGTCTCCAGGAAAACATGCATCTCGGCTAGGCTAACGTTAACTGGGACAGGCGGTCTGAGAGGGTTCCCTTGCGTGGTTAGGCTACAGAACACAGCATAATAACCGAATGACCACCTGAACGTCACACGAGGGATTCCCTTCCAAACACACGACCCAGTTACTAATTGGACAAGTTGCATTAAAAGGTGCATCTGTTCAAGGAGTTAAAGCTAACGCAAATTGACCATAACTAGCTAGCCAGCTAGTGTTAGCCGACACACTCACCTGTATTTTCTGCCATTTCTGGGGCCTTTTCAAGGACAGTTAGAAATCCTTTATTAGTAGTTAAGATTAGATTGGATTAAATTCCGTTGGCCGGCGGAGGAAACGTTAAAATTATGCGTGAATACTTAATCTCCAGTGTTTCATGCAGAGGATGGCTAGCCGAAATCTGTCGGGTCCGCTCTTACTGATTCTTCTTTGCTGTTTGGTTACTTCTTCTTCTTCTCCCTTGAGTCTCAATGGCGGTCGGCAAACCAGCTTAAAGACGCATTGCCGCCACCCACTGGACTGGAGTGTGGCAGAAAATAGGCACAAAACAAAACAAAACGAGAGAATAAAGAAATAAAGAAAAGAATAAATAATAAATCTCGATTATTCCTGTTATTCTTAAGTAATTAATTAGAAGATGGCGTCCTAGCAGATTCTCCAGTGTAATATTGTGGTTACCATCATTTAGTTCTGGTATTAATTCCCTTCATTCTTCATCATATCTATTGCAATCTATCAGTACGTTTGACCGTTTTTGGTTTATTACAGTGCGTGCATAGTCCAGTAGGGTGCTTGCCTATTCTATGGAGTGTTTGATTTAAACCTGTATGTCCTTTCTCAGACAGGTAATGACCATATCTTCCCCTGGGCCCCCGCTTCATATTCCCCCAAATGTCTATGTTTTTGAATGCTGCAGATGTCTTCCTGCGTCACTTAAATGTGGCATATGACCAAGTCTTTTCTTGACTTACCTATGTTTCTAAATGATGAATTTACTTAGAATTATACAGAAATCTCCCACTGCTCTATTCCAGACTATTCCCTTGACCTCTGATTTGCTTACTGGCACTTGTAAATGTATTGCATCCTTCTGTAGTGTAGTGTAGTAGTTTTGCCTAGTCTAATGTGCGTTTTACATGGGATGGTTTCTTTTCTGGGACGGAAAATTCATCTCCAGTCGTCTGATATTCTGGATCTTTTGAAGCATGTGTACAAATGTGTACACGCTGGGAGTAGTGCTCTCTTACATGAACTGAGAAAGCTGTTTGGTTATGGTTTGTAACGAACATGTTATAGGGCAACACCGCCCCCTCCCGTCATGGACAGGTAAATACAAGGTTTGATTAGTAATTCGAACAGCATGAAGAGCATTTTGCATCATGTGAATGCTGCTTACTCAACATATGTACATTTCCAGTAATGTAAGTAGTAATTAGAGTGTCAGCTTCCATAAATGCATATGACCTTGGTATAATAATAAAGCAAAATAGCTTTAAAGGTCCCATATCATGCTCATTTCAGCTCTGTATTTTTATTCTAGGACTCCACTAGAGCAGCTTTGCATGATTCACAGTTGACAAAAGTCCTTATGTATCTTCTCCTGGCCCTTTCTGCAGCCCCTCAGTTTCCCCCCTCTGTCTGAAACAAGCCGTTTGAGACAAACTGAACAACCTCCAAAAACCCGAAGAGCAGTCCTGAGCAGAGCGCTCCAATAACTTAGACAGACTGAGCAGGTGGATGAGCGTCCCTGTATTCGGTGGGTGGTGCTGTGTCTGGAGCAGATGACCTGCTGGGGGGCGTGGCTGAGGGCGGTGGCCATATAGTTGTGACATCACAACCTTACAGGAAGTCCTGGTGACTTGTTTAAAGGCGCAGTTTCTGACTACGGGCTGTGTTTCATTTCTCTGAAATGGACTGAGCGTTTTAATAGTTTCACAGTAGTTATACAGCACCTAGAGCTGCTTTATGATCAAATAAGTCATGGGAATCTCGCTTTCTACAATTTGGGACCTTTAAACTGGGTGCGCTTCTGTCAAAAAAGTCAGACCTACAGCAGAAAGTAAACCCACGAAGAAACTACTATTGTTTTTTTCCCCTTTCATTTAAAATATGTGCAGAACAGTCATTAATTGTTTCATCGCTGATCTAACATATGTCTGTCATTCATATAATCCAGTCGTGCTGAGTAATAATCATAGCGGCGGGTGTGAGTGTGGAGGACAAAATGCAAATCAGAAGCTGCATCCAAACATCTCATCCACGTGCAATGACCTCATTTTAATTAGTGTTTCTCATAAAAAATCTTTAAGTTGCGTCTAATTATTAGCCCACATGTTTGGGCATCGTGTCCATCCAAAAGTAACTCTGAAATATTGCAGTTAGAAAGTTTTGACCTCTGTTGTAACTGTAGCCCGCATTACGCACGTTCCCCTCTTGTTTAGCGGAACGTGCGTAATGCAGCGGGTGTCACTATGCACCCATGAATAAACCATGGTGAGCAGAGTTACTGACACCTGCAGGTGCTGGTGGACTGTGCGTAAGGGCCGGGTGTTGACGACAGACGAACAGGGAGAAAAAAAAAAGGTGGAAGTGAAAGTGTGACCGTTTTGAAAGCATTTGCTCCGTTCCGCAGCAAAACCAGAGATGGATAAGTTTAAGACGGTTCTGAACATTGCCAACAAACAGACCAACCTTGGTTTCGGGTTGGTCGCCCTGCTGACAGCAGGTGGGGAGCAGATCTTCTCCTCGGCGGTGTTCAGTTGTCCCTGCAATGAGCTGAACTTCTTCTACGGCGTGGTGTTCCTGCTGGTGCCGGCTCTGGCTCTGCTGCTGCTGGGTTACATCCTGAGTAAGAAGACGTGGAAGCTGCTGACGGGTCTGTGCCGGCGCAGGTCCAAGCTGTGCAGCTGCAGGAGGCTGGCCGCCGTCGGAACGGTCCTCTTCCAGATCAGCGTCACCGCGCTGGTGGCACCTTCCAGCTGGATCGCCGTGGCTCTGCTCAACGGGAACTACTTCGAGTGCGCTATGACCGGGACCAAAGTGAGCGCTTACAACAAGCATCTGTGCGGAAACAAGACCTCTATGGTCCAGTGTCAGAAGGAGCTGTACGGGATCCCCTGTGGGACAAGCAGCAGCCTACCGCAGGCTGATAGAGAGGATGTTCAGCGCACCCTGAGGGCTCAGTCTCAGGTCAGTGCTCTTACTCTGTACCCCTCCAACAAGGGCAACTTTATTTTATGAGATTAAAGTTCAACCTTCTTTGTCTCAGCAGAGTGGTAAACTTCCATGTGGGTATCATGATGATGATGATGATGATGATGATATTATACTGTAATACATAGGCTATAATACAGACATATGTGTTGCCATTGTATTGTAGCTTCAGTGTCAAGAGGTTCCACCCTACCTACCTACCTGGGTCAAAGGGGTGGGTGGGTGGGTGGGGGGGGCCTCAGGATGTGTCGAAAAAGCTCTTCCTTGACTGTACAGGTGCCAGCGGGCAAATAGCAAGACAAGAGTATAGCAGATACAATACAACAGCACGCACTTGAAATGAAGGAAGTTGTAATATATTTAAGTTGTTGTGTGTTTGTAGTATTTTCACATGTATGCGAAACGGTGTAGGCCTAAGACTTGATGAAGAAAGAAAACCCTGTAGTCAGGGGAAATTCACACAGGACAGAGACGTGCTGACATACAGTCCTTCAGTACGGAAGTTCACAATTTCACTCCTTGTCATCAGTTGTGGCTATTAACATGCAAAGTTGCACAAAACATTGCTCTCCTGTTACTTTACCCTTTTAATTTCCCTTCCATTTCGCCTATCAATGCGTGACAAATATCTTAACACCCAGTTTACACCCGGAATACTACTTTCTTTACATTAGCTAGCTGACTTCTGATGCGAGGAGTGCTCTTTCTAAACCGCCCCCGTTTTCGCGGGCAAGAGGTCAGAGCGGTACGGTGACGGAGGGACGGAATGCCAGCGTGTTGCACGCATCGTGGTTACACCTACCTGAGATCCGAACACAATGCGAGCCAGACTACCTACGGGTGTGGTCAGGCAGATCCGATCACATTCCGATAACGACGCATTTACATCTTGCAGTAACGCGTTTTTTGTTTTTCCTTGTCTGGACACTTTAATGCCAGGTGTAAATGGGGTGTTCGTGTTTAAACTGATTTTAACATCTCCTATCCATACCGTGTGTTGATCATAGATTCTGGGTTGGCTGCTCATCGCCTCTGTCATGTTGTCCAACCTGCTGCTAACATGTGTGGCTCGGTGCGCCTCCCCCATCAGCTACCTGCAGCTGAAGTTCTGGCGGGTGTATGCTCAGGAGGAGGGCAACATGATTGACTTGTACACCGCTAAGCACGCCAAAGAGCTCGCTGAGAGGAACCTGGCGAGCTTCTTCAACCAGACCCCACCTCAAAACATTATCACCCCTTCCAACAAGGATTGGGAGAAGATCTCCTCACTCTACAAGTTCAGCACCAAAGACCACTACTACAGCACCTTGCACCGGTATGTGGAGAACTGCCAGAGGACCGACAACGACATGATGAGGATGGCTTCTGTCAAGTCAAACGAGTCTTCTGACGTCAACCCTGCTGTGCTTGATTTTGTAGATGATGGCAGGATGGTTCTGTGAGGAGGTTTGTCAGCATCAAAGGACTGTCTGTGTTAGGGTTCGACCAGTTTACTGATATAGGGACTATACTGCACACTGTGCAGGTCTGGTTCTAAGGAGTTAATCCAAAGAGCCAAGGGGCAGTGAGAGATGAAAGAGTCTTAAAGGAGAATCTGTTAGCTGTAGTATCAAGCATAGCGTCCAGCCTCACCAATCAACTGCTCCTTGACACAGAAATGCTGAAAACGTACCAATATATATATTATATGGAGTTTAATGTGGACAATGTAAAATGAGCTGCATCAACAGTCATCGTCGTCTTCAGCATCGCCATTATCACATGATGCATATATCATCTTGATAGACGTGGTGGCCTAAAGGTTACAGCGGTGTGGGAAAGTGAAAGAGCATTTTCTGAAGAGCTGTGTGTCAAAGTTAAGAAATAGGACAGGACGTAAAACCGATGACCCGCACCAAGATGCTGCTGGTGTGTGGGCTTACATAGAAAACAATGGGTGTTTTGATGTGTGTCACATGCCTCTGTGTGCCCTTAAGATTCTATAGCCACCCTAGTGGCACAGTAGTGCTTTGAGCTAAAGGCTAATGCCAGCACATAGGCGTGGCTCACTAATGACATTAGCCGTGTCTCCATTCAGTTTTGAAGCAAATTTTCAAGGTCCCATATTCTGCTCATTTCCAGCTCTGTATTTTTATTCTGGGACTCCACTAGAGCAGCTTTGCATGATTCACAGTTGAAAGAAGTCCTTATTTATCTCGTCCTGGCCCTTTCTGCAGCCCCTCAGTTCCCCCCCTCTGTCTGAAACAAGCCGTTTTAGGCAAACTGAGTTGGCGGTATAGGCCACACTTTACGCATTGGATCTAACCTGCCAGTAAACAGAGCAGATGGTGCTAAAAGAAAGTTAAAAGATTATCAAGTTATTACGATTCATAGGGGCAACGTCCAAGCCAAATTAAAAAAAAAAAGAAGAACAGAAATCTAATAAATAACTGCATTTACGTAGGTCTTATATAAAAGGACACTAACATCTAGCGTAAAGACAAACCCCAAAAAAACTGTTAATGAAAAAAGTGAGGTGAGGCAATGAGTGTGAAGTCAGAGATTCATGCGAGCCTTACGCGCACCAGAATGACTTATTTACCATGTCTGTGTGGGTTTGCCGGGAAACTGTGTCAGCTCGATCGCTTCCTGTGCACTGCTGGTACACCGCATGCATATACGCGCACACGTTCGGCACATGAGCATCAGTACTGAGATGAACGTATTTATTTGAAATACGCGACGCCCTGTTACACAGCCATGTCAAAAGGGCAAACTGATGACTTTAACGACGCCGTTAGTACCAGCAGATAATGGATGTGTTTCATGTGTGTAGAGGATGTTCCACAGCTGCCTGTATAATGCACTCACAGTGCTTTGTGGTAATGGAACAGAGAAACCACCAAGAGGATGTGATCACTTCCCCCACTTCATTCCCTGCTTTGTCTCTCTGTCTCTGCAACTATGGTATGTTCTCTATGGAAACATTTCAATAGAATGAATGAATGCTCTCCTTTCTTTGTTGTTGTTGCATGATTTACTGTATGTGTGTTTCTGCTCCCCGCACGTTTCATCACTCCAGGTAAAAATGTTTTGATTGTATCCTCGAATGCACGCCGCTGATGTGCGGACTTGAGACTTGTTTTGTCCTGTGTGTGAAAATGCATGTGCATGAAGAGGAACGGATGGGAATAAAGGCGGAACAAACAACTTAAAAGTGAATAGAGACACCGTTTCTGTTCATTTGGCGCTTTTGTTTGTTTGTTTGTTTGTTTGTTTGCATGAAATTGTTTCCGGCTGCATTCCCGGGCCACATCGCCGTCGAAGGACAGAGACCGGTAATCATGAAAACTAGACCAGCAGGATTTTAGCAAATGACTCATGTCTCAACACAGTTAGAGCTGGAGAGGGAAGCATATAAAGAGGGATGTAAATGTGAACAGAGAAAGGGAAGTGGAGGGAAGTTTTAATTTTTTTCCAGTAGGGCTGTACCTTTTCTTTTAGAGTCAGCGCAGCAGGGACTTTTCCTTCGGAGAGGCAGTAGATATGGTGACTAAAAGAGGCATTGGGTGGGAGGTAGCGTCAGAATGGCTAAAGGAGGAGCCTGAAGAGAAGAGAAGAGAGCCAGCCAAAGGGAGGGGCACAGAGAGGCTTGGCAGATGTGTTTTGTCTTCAGCTGTGAAAGAACAGCAGACAGGAAATGACTGCCGGCTGCACAGGCACTCAACTTTTTCACTTCTCACTCTCTGTCTTCTTTTAATTTCTCGTGGAGTGTGTCCGAAACCTCTCCGCGGACACCATGGACAACTTCCAGACTGTCCTGCGTTTCTTCATGAACCAGAAAGCCACCATTGGCTACAGTTTCATGGCTCTGCTGACTATAGGCGGGGAGCGAGTCTTCTCCATGGTCTCCTTTCAGTGCCCGTGCAACCACGACCAGAACTTTGCCTACGGGTTGACTTTCCTGCTGGGCCCGGCCGCAGTGCTGCTGGTCCTTGGTCTGTTCTTCAGCACCAGGTTGTGGAGGCTCTACACCGGCTGCTGCCTCAATCCCATGAAGCTTTGCCCCCGTGGGAACTGCTTCGGCTGCCTCAGGGTGTTCATGAGCATCTTCACTGGGGCTTGTGTTGCTCCCATAATGTGGCTCTGTGTGGCCCTGCTCAACGGCACATTTTATGAGTGTGCCGTCAGTGGTCTCGATGATAACCTGGTGGTGGATCTGTTCTGTAAAAACAAGACCTTGAAGTGTCGGGAGGAGCTGGCCCGAGTGCCCTGTGACCGGTCCAAGCTGTCCGGTGATGAGCGCATGGAGCTGCTGCTGATGTTCAGGGCCCAGTCACAGGTACGAGACACACACCTGGGTCTGTGTGAGCATTTAGAGAACTGCAGTCCAACTAACACGGAGGATTAGAAGATTATTTTGTCAAATTACTGTTTTATTATCTTATTTAAATGGACAATAACGCCTAGTGGCAGCTTCAGTGTGAAAGTATTATCATCAGCCTTCAAGCACCCTTATCACTATAGGAGTTGTTAGAAGTGGAACTACTTATTGACTGTATTTATGTGAATATATGTGTTGCCTCGTGGGATTTAGTGTTGAGTGAGCTTCAGTTCACATCATTCCTGTATGCCTGCAGATACTGGGCTGGTGTATCATCATTATCGCTGCCGCCATGGGCCTCCTGGGTACCTGCTACACAAACTGTCGCTCCAAAGTCAGCTACCTGCAGCTCACATTCTGGAAACGCTACGTTGAGAAAGAGAAGGAGCACTTTGACGCCTTCGCTGTGGAGTACGCCACCAAGCTGGCCGACAGAAACCTGCAGAGCTTCTTTGAGAACAAGGACCCCGATCCCTTCCCTTTCCCCAACCACAAGGCCTGGGAGGAGATCTCTGCGTACTACACCTTTTCCACGAGCGCGCAGTATTACAGCACCCTGCAGCGTTACGTGGAGAGGACAGACAGGGACTTCACACCAGAGAAGAGGCCTGTCATGGACCTAGAGCATGGAATAGAGATGCGCTAGAGGAGGATTTGTGTCTGTTTGTGATTTTATTGGTTGAATAAAACACAGACATTCAAGGAACAGACAAACTGTGGTGAGACTGTTAGACAGTCATCACTGCTGGTATTTAACTCTAAGTCTATTGTATGCCCGGACTGACAAACCTGCCCTTTCAGTATGTTACTCCAAAGAATGTGACTACTGCCAAACTGCAACGGCACAAGCTCCTCTCAGCACACGAAATAAAGGGCATAACCACTATTTTATACATGCTAATTCTCCTAACTTCTGTAATACTACATGCATTTGAGGCCTTCTATTACTGTACTAACGAAATACTGCTCCCCTGAAAGAGACATGAGCACCCCAGAAAGCTGAACTATGTTTTCCGTAAGACAACAACATTTGAGGCCGTGGGGATGTTCATAGGTCTGGTCTGTTTGACAAAGTAATGCATGCCATTGCCTGGCCACTGTGTGTTGGCATTTATATTGTTTCTTGACTGAGAACAATTAAAAAAAAAACATTGCAACAGTGATTCATTTTTCGGTTTCTTCGCTGTCATGCACCGTGTGTGTGCAACCTCCCACCCCTGAAAAAAAAAGGGCTGACTGCAACTGACTGAGCCAGTCATGTCCTTGTTCTTATTTCTGAGAATCTGGGGGTTTGTAGCAACTTTCAGGACAGTGGTAGTTGTAGCCCATTTAAAGCACAAGGGCCAGAGTGGGGCCAGATAAATCAACTCTGAAACTAAGCACAGATTTTAGCAGTGGAGAGGTTCATGTAAATAAATAACATATAAAGAAAGACTGTGTAATGTGTTGTATCGTTCTATTGTGACATACTACAACAAACCACATATTTGGCCCGTAAACTTTTAAAAAATTTATGGCAAATTTATGTTCACATCAAAAAGAAACAAATACACAAATCATAGATGCATGACTTACACGTGTGTCCTATGTAATGTCTTAGCGTACGGCATAGGGTTGGGTGACTGAATACTGGCTATCTGCGATTGGCTGAGTCTGTTGGTTTCTTTGGCCGATTTTTGTCATTTTATTTAGCCAAAAGGTCTGCCTCCTTGTGAATTCAACTCAGTAAATAATTAGCACGAATAGGAACTGGCAGTTGGAGTTGGGCCATATTAAGCACATTCTAATATCCTAAATATTGAGGAAAAAAAACAAAAAACAAAACTCCATCTCCTTCTGTGTGAATATTTCGGCAGTCGCCGGTTGGACATTTTTAACATATCACCCAACATTAATGCGGGGGAGATATATATACACTATTACAAAGCTTATACTCTGATACAGGTACAGATCAGACTATTGAACACTAAATGTTGATGTTCACATCAAAAAGTATCAATGCATGTATCAAATACATGACTTACACGCTCTTATCTATATGCATTACATGCAAAAAAAAGCATCATTTTGATTACCTTAAGCTCATTACTCTTTATGCAGCACAGCTTACAAACAAAGTAAATCTGACCCACCTTGTTCCATGTTGTTCAAGTCCTTTCTTTCATGGAGAGGAAGTACCCATGTCGTTCCACTGCATTTGTTGCTGTGATGGTCATTTTGTTTGTCTGAGGCAGAACTCCATCGCTGCTAACTTCTCATACGAAATCACTGGAGTAAGAACAAGCTAACTCTCCCGGTTGCTTTCTTTACATGATGTTGTGAGGACTTCAGGGTTGTGAGGACTTCAGAGTTGTGAGGACTTCCGAGTTTCTTTTCTAGAGACTCACAGCCCATTCACAGATACACAGTGACATGACACCGCTTCGGACCGTTCCTTTACTATTCTATAATCAAAGGATGGCAACTGGTAAAATAAAAGTGCATTTTATCACTGCTTTTTAGGGGAGCCACAAGGGGGTCCATGCCTGTTGCTACGGGGGCACTACTTTTTTAAGTTTTTTTTTTTTTATCCCGGCTGTGGTCCCGGTTGCATTTTTTGATGAATAATTAATCTAAAACAAAGTGCATGAAATACAAAAAGCTACACTGCACGTGTCTCTTTTTTTTGCGTAATATGTGAGAATTAAGGGTTAGACAAAGCCTCTTAAAGCCTCCAGGTCCACGTAATTTCCCTCCTGACAGATGTGCAGTCTTTCAGCATTCCATCCTGTCACAGTCATTCACAGGCAAAGACGCGTGAGCGTGATGTCCAGCCATGTAATTACAGCGTCAGTATGTCTTCAAAGATATAATCCTCACACATTTCACAATAAATAGCCCAACTGTTAACATTGACAACACAAGTACATTTTTAGAAATAATTGTAGATATTGTAGTTTTTATACAACTGGGGAAAAAAACATGATATAAATAGGAAACGAGAGAGGTGAGTGGTACACTAACTATACTTAATCAGTTTAAGAAATGTGACATCCTTGACTTAGCCCCAGATCTTTTTATTTCATCTTTGAAGCATCTCTTTGTACAGTCTCTCCGATGGTTTCACACCACTGTTGGTGGCTGTAAAAGCTCCAACAAACATAGCCATGCGCAAGCAAAAAGGCACAGAAAAGAGGACTGTTAACTAGCAAACGAGGACGTCAATGCAGGTTTAAAGAAGTATTCCAAAATACTTTCTTGGCAAGAGTTTTATGGGGAAGGAAGGGAAGGTTTGTTAAGCCTCAGGATATACATGTTTTGGTGAGAAGCATTTAAACATGAGTTACACCTTTTTAAACAAGGAAATCTACACAGGGAGCTTTAACAGTTATAACCTTAAGGCCTAACGGCATTTCCTGCCTCATGAAACATTTCTAGAGCTCTTTTTTTTTATGTTTTACAACCTGCATTGTTTACCTGCACATGAAGTCCATGGTAGTCTATAGCACAGGCATGAACAGCAGTCCACTGAACCCTTCAGCTATGACAACGTGTCAGTTTGAGATTGTGCTTCCAATTTCATCTTTAGGTACAAATGCTCAATCTGTATTTTCAAGTGAACGGATGAGGACTACTTCAGGCCACTGAAGTCTTTTTTTCAATTGTGATGATTCATAGACGAGTTGAAACTTGAACCTAATTCTGCATGGCACTCAGCTGAAGGAAGCAACATCCCACTCGTGCAGCCACTTGGTATACAGGTGTTTTCAATCTCTTTCTTGAGCTTCTCACAGAGTTGGGGGTGTTTCATTTTGTTTCATACTGTAAAGGAATGAAGCTGTGGGCAGACATTTGCCGGCAGAGGTTACTGACTCACTCAGGTGGACGTACAATTTTGAGAAAATTGTCCCATAAAAAGGCCCATAACCCCCAACTTCTAAGGTTTCATCACATCACACTGCGTTTGTACTGTGCTAGGTGAAGTTGTTTACCTTGATGACGTATAGGAGGTGTGCTGGTCACAAACAGTTTACTGTGGCTGTTGCTGTTTGTACTACTCCTCCCTGCAATATTTCAAACTGATCTGCTGACCAAATAATGCAGAATGTCCCCATAGCTGGCTGATTAAACCTGTTTTTTATTGAAGAATAGTACCACTAATGAAGTTCGCCAGCAGAAAGCTTTTAATGTGAAGCAAGCAACAGCAGTAAAGGTTCAGTTTCCTTCCACAGTTACTTACTACATCTCTGATATGGCAAACACAGAGATCAAGTATGAGCTACAAAAGTACTGAAAGCTAAACACTTTTAGAGAAAGACTTTAGGCTGGTTTTGACCTGGCAACCCTGCCGTAGACAACCACCGATAGGTACAATGTCAAGTGTAATATGTTCAGTTAGAGGGTGCCACAATAATTGCAGCCATTGCCAATGTTTTTTCATATTTAATCGTCAATTCAATTCAATTCAATTCAATTTTATTTATATAGCGCCAAATCCAAAAGTCATCTCATGACACTTTACAAATAAAGCAGGTCTAGACTGACTCTTTATAATGTTATTACAGAGACCCAACAGTTCCCACCATGAGCAGGCATGGCAGGCCTGAGCCAGGCCTAACTATAAGTGTTATCAAAAAGCAAAGTTTTAAGCCTATTCTTAAAAGTAGAGAGTGTGTCTGCCTCCCGGACCCAAACTGGGAGCCGATTCCACAGGAGAGGAGCTTGATAGCTGAAGGCTCTGGCTCCTGTTCTGCTTTTGGAGACTCTAGGAACCACAAGCAACCCTGCATTCTGGGAGTGCAGTGCTCTAGTGGAGAACGTCAGTATTTCACATTTGTGTTCACTTTCTCCTATGCATATATATATATTATATATATATCTTTTATGCTTATTGAGTATCAGCATGTAGAATCAATGTATAGCCTCTATAGTTGCAACATACAGCTATGACAGTATAAAAAAATAAATTAAAAACAATAAAGATGATTAACAACTGACGCGTTTCACAGTGACTCCCAGAAGTTGGGAGCACTGTTTGACGCCCTGCATTCATGGATGTGATATTTCCCAGACAGACAAAGATGTCTTAAAAAAGCCATCAACTGTTCTGCTGTTAGTGTGAGCAGATAAAAATCGGGTGCAGTCATCACCTGGAGCCATAACCTTAGCATGGCTCAGACCAGCATTTCTTCTATTATTTAATTGCGATGGCATTCTCTACTTGAACTACTCTGTATTTCTCTCCAGACATAATAATAACTTCTGGGGAATTCCCAATCGGCTTTGGTGCCATCTGGTCCCATCACCTTCACCACCATTCCTGCAGAATTTCAATAACGATATTGATGTGATGTTTCCTCTCTGCGAACTGAGGCCTGAAACGGGTTCTCGTTTATTTTAGATAGGACATGCTCATACACTTCGGAAAGACGTTATATACCTGGTTAAAAATATTATGCAAAGGTTCTCCCTAGCCTTCAGTTCCTCTCTATGTCACTTGGGGGCGCTGTTGCTTTGTTTATGAATTGCTCTTGAATTCTTCAATAAAGTTGGTGGAGGGGAGAAAAAAAAATCCACGGCTTTCTTCCGTGCGCTTGCAGACCTAAAACATGGATGTCAGATGAGTGACACGGTCCCCGTCACACTGCAGTTGGTTATTCAGAAGTGAGAAACTGCCGGATAAAGCAGAAACACCTTGCTCCAGTTGCAGTGCCCACATGTATAGTGGCCTCATGTTCAAACAGTAGAAATGAAAATGCACATGGCTAGATAGCTATACTGGTGTCAGACCAAAAAGGCAGAATCACGATGTCATCGATCATCATTGGGCAAGTGGCACACGCAGCACACCAAGTGTGTTAGCTTGAACATAGCGGTGATGAGTTTTCTAACCTCCAGATAAACTGCAGCCACACGAAAATGACAGACTACGCCGAAGAGCAAAGGAATGAGCTCGAAGCTATAGAATCCATCTACCCGGACTCCTATACAGGTTTGAATTTCATCAGTGTTGACAGGAAAGTGAAGGACAGCTAGCTCGCAAGCTAGCATAAAAACGGCAGTTAGCTGTAGCTTGTCGCTTAAGGATAAATCCAACAAACGTAGCTAGCTAACCGTTTCCCTCTGGCTTCCAGACTTAGAGATATGTTGTCGTTGCATCGTTATTCGAGCTAAATGTCAGACATGCAGCTGTGCTGTTACAGTAGGCCCTCACTGACTCCTGTATGGACAGAAAAGTGACGTTACGCTAAACCCTGTCTATATGGAAGACCATACAATGTGCATAACGTAAATGTTGGGGCTGTAACGTTATGTACCTAACGACAATCTGTACGCCATTAACCGCAAATGCTTCGTGATGCCTGGTGTAACTTAGAGCAAGCCATCCGATCTGTTTATTGTCATACGGTAAATTAAAGTAAACCCTGTTTATCGATACGTTGTCGAATGCTGTTACTAATTCACGTGTGTTTTGTAGTGCTTTCAGACGATCCCACCAGTTTCACCATCACCGTGACATCAGATGCAGGGGAAAATGGTGAAAGTGAGTACACTGATGTGTGTGTGTGTGTGTGTGTGTGTGTGTGTGTGTCTTTGCAAACTGCCATCCATTGCATGAGTCAGTAAAACCTTGTTATGAAATATCACCTGGTTCATATTGGAATTAGTCAGTGATATTAAATGAGGCTTGTTTAGAATGGCAGTAATGGTGAGAGAAATAGCGAGCGTGAATGAAGTAGCACGACCGAGTTGATGTGTGTGGTTAAGCTGCACTGCACTGCTGAGAACACCCGGCAAAGACTAAGATTGCAAGTTGAAATGTAGCAGACGGTGATGGGATGTTCTGTTCTTGCAGCTGTGGAAGCAACATTCAAGTTCACATATGTAGAGAAATACCCAGATGAGCCTCCGCTGTGGGAGATCCACTCCCAGGAGAACCTGGAGGACGGGGACGTGGAGGACATCCTCACCTTACTTCAGCAACAGGTCTGTCCGTCTGAACTGAATGAGATCTGCTTAATTTTTATCGGCCCCTGGTCCGTATGCGCTGTCCATTGCCAGCCTGTGAGCCTGTGATCTGTCTAGGATTTATTCAGTGTCTAACTTAAAGTCCAACTGAAATTAAATATCATGTGTTTTTTGTTTAGTTTATTTTGTTTTAGTTTATATGTTTTTGGTTTCATCGTGGCGGCCCCTATCTTTACACTGGCCAGCAGATCAGCTTCCAGGTGTGAATGTGTCACTGTGTGAATGTGATCAGGGTGATCCTGAAAAAGAGAGCACCAGTGAAACTCCCCCTGAATAAATAGATAAAGGTAAAAAAAAAAAAAAAAAGTAGTAGTCTTGTTCCCCTACCTGGCCTCAGCCTGTCAATCAAACACAGACACGCCAATCCAGCTGCTGAGAAGAAAAAAAGCTTCTTTTTTTTTTTGACAGAAGGGTAATACTTGCTTTTGTTGAATCCAATCAAAATATCTCTCAAGGACCAATTGAGTTGTTACACTCCCCATAAACAGCCTTCACTCTACAATAAGTAAACCGTTACAGCAGGTGTATCAGAAGGTGAGAACCCTAAATAGCTATCTGATGATGATGATAATCATAAAAAGGTAATAATGCATATGTTACCATACAGTCAGTTACCAGTGTAATCAATATCAACTATATGTATGTGCAGGCACAGGAAAATCTGGGCATGGTGATGATTTTCACCCTGGTGACGGCCGTTCAGGAGAAACTCAACGAAATTGTGGACGTGATGAAAAACAGACGGGAAGAGGAGAGACAGCAGAAAGAGAGAGAGGCAGAGGAAGCAGAGAAGGTAGGAACAGAAAAAAAAAAATTATTTCCATATTGTGATAAATCAGTATCATATTTCTCAGCTCTCTCTGTCTCTCAGGACATAATGCTACTTGTATATTACAGGCAGATATTTACTAAACCAGGAACAGAGGTTTTCCTGTGAGCTCTGAGTTGAAGTTTGACTTAACAGATCTGGTTAACTTGCTCATCCTGCTATCCGTTAAGGAATGACCATGCTCACTGATAATAACGGTAATATAATGGTGTGTGTGTTTTGACAGGTAGCGTTCCAGGGCACAGTGGTGACCATTGAAAACTTTCTGGCGTGGAAAGCCAAGTTTGAGGTGGAGGTGGCCGAGCTGAGGAGGAAAAAACAGAAAGAGGAGGAGCAGGCGGGAAAACCCAAGCTCACTGGTAAACACTGACGCTGTTAACTTAAAGACACTTCTCTGTCAAGGCTCACAAAGTTGTTTACATAAATATACAACTTAAAATGTCAATCTTTTCCTCACCAGGTAAACAGCTGTTTGAGAGAGACCACAACCTGGACACCTCTGACATTCAGTTCCTTGAAGACGGTAATGAGTGTTTCTGATGCTGTTAATGTTATTAAGGCTTCTTTTTGGTACTAAGAGTGAAAACGTGTTTTTTTTTGTAATATTTGAATGGACAACAGCATTAGCACATTTAATTCAATAACTGAAATAGGAACATTTCTGTGGTCCATATATTGATCAAAACATGTGGTCGGGTCAGTTTCCCATCCATCCCAGAGGAAGTCTGTTTTTAAAATGAGTCAGATCGAAACTTTTTTGGTACAAACATGTTTGAGACAGCGGTGAACTGGGAAGAAATTTGGAGATTTGAGCATTTGTAAAAATATCACAAATAAAGGATCTATAGGAGAAAGATTTTATTCTGCTGACATGCACCTGCTTTCTTCCCCTGCAGCTGGAAACAATGTTGAAGTGGACGAGTCACTGTTCCAGGACATTGAGGATTTGGACTTGGATGAGGACGACCAAGACTTTGATCCTTTAGAGATGGGCAGTGATGAGGACTAAAGCAGTAGCAGGACAGAGGACTAACAGGACCGTACCTGCTCCTCTCTGGAATATGATCATATGACCAGACACAACAAGAAGATCCTACAGCTGCATTTATTTTTTTTTTAAAAGACTCTCACAGCAGTTGGAGAGGGAATCTTCATAAATACAACGTATACACCCACGAGTGTTCATTTCTATGCCTGAACAATTAAATTTACCAGATAAATGTCTGACTTGGCTCTGGTGTTGTTTGATAAGCAGGGCATCTCAGCGACAGACCCATTCTTTGGCCAGAAGATGGCAGTAAAATCTCAAGTATGGCCAGTATTCTGATGCTTGACCGAAGTACAAGTGGCAATACCCCAATATATACATATACTCCATTACCATTACATTACTGTAAAGAAGTATTGAAGCAAAATTTACTATCAACTATGACAAGAAAAGCACTCATTATGGAGTTTAGGAGGTTAGATTGTCATTCTGATTCTGTGGTTTTATTACTCGTGTTCAGGGGAAGTTTATACAGTGGTGCCCGAAAGTTAAGAAAAAATACTAAAATAAATGTATTATTAAAGTTTAATCTACACCCCAATTCATAATAGGCTACTGACATTCCAAATAATGGACTCAAACAAAAGAAAAATGATAAATTGTTATTGTTTATTTGAAAACCTCCTTTCGCAGCAATAACCTCAACTGAACGTTTTCTGTAGCGACTCATCAGTCTCTCCCATCTGTTTTTGGGAGATTTCTGCCCTCTCCTCCTTGTGGAACACGGCCTGTTGAGTGAGGTTGGATGGGTGTCTGGCGTGAACTGCGCGCTTCAGGTCCCGCCACAGCATCTCAATTGGATTCAGGTCCGGACTTTGACTGGGCCAATCCAGACCAAAAATCTGCTTCTTCCTCAGCCATTCCGTGGTTGTATTGCTGGAAGGCTTTGGATCATTATCGTGTTGCATGATCCATTTTTGGCCATTTCACAACTGATGGCTTGAGGTTATGTTCCAGGGTTTTACAGTATTACAGAGTTCTTGTTTCTCTGGACTATGTGGAGTTGTCCAGGTCCTGAGGACAAAAAAGCAGGCCTAGACCTTAACGTTTCTCACCACCAGAAGGTTCTTTTGGTGGTATGCAGTGTTGACTTTAACACTTTTTGGAGTTAATAATTAGCATAAAAATACTGGTTCTGATTAAATCAAGAAATAATGGTAAAATAATGGAAAATTCCAAAATGCTCAAGAGGTTCACATATTTTCAAGCAGCGCTGTATACTGTCGCGTTGTCTCATAATCGTACAATCACATTCTATAAATGTGATTTGTGTGTAAAATCTTCCTCTGAAGTGTAGGGGAGTAGAAGTAGCAAAACACTGAAATACTCAAAAACTACCTCAACACAGCCCTCAAAGCTGCATTCATATTTTCTTTGGGCCACTAAGAACAAGCCGAAAAACATTCACACTGCCCCATAAAGTTTTCACAGCAAACTAATAATTGATCCATTGTAACGAAAAATGTATAAAGTTACTATTAAGTATTAAGTTGTATATTACATGCCCACAGCAGCAATTCCCGATCCGGCCCAGGCCCAGTCCACATCACTTCGTCTGCCGCCCTCTCTACCGTATTGACACCATTTCGAGTGTCAGAGATCTCAATTCAAAACTGGAACAAAAAAATGTGGTGTCCATAGTATGTACACTATGCTTTGCTGAAAATCCCACAATCGAACAACTACACCAGTCAGCCACAGAACAAGATGATGAGGATTCGCAAGTGTCTGTTAACTGCTCACAACAGTGCAAACAGCGTAGAGGGTTTATTACAGGGAAAAAGCCAACACGCGTGAGATTGAGCAACATCTAAAAATGCACCGGCGTTTAATGTCTTAAGGCAAACAGTCATACACGAACTTTTCCTGAATCAAATACAGTATAATATTAAAAAAATATAGTGTACATCTGGCAATATACAATCGTAGAAGAACAGGACTAAGAATCTGACCCAGAATTTCAGTCCTTGACAGTTTCAGACTTATTTCAGTAGCAGTCCTTCCATCTTACTGCACTTGCGCATGGTAAGATCAGTTACTGGAGAAGAAAAAAAAAAAAAAAAAAAAGACATGATCATTCCAATATTACACTGTTACACCGAAAGCATTCCAGATAGATTTGTACAAACAGTTTAATGCACTGTACACGAATATATCAAAGCAATCATTACTATTGTTCAATATACAGGAATATACAGTGTTAATAAATGTTTCCCCAAGAGTTATAAAGTTAAAAAAAAACCACAACACTCAGTTGCAGAGGTGGAACAAAGTCACCAATCCTAAACAAGTCATTACGCACCCTTCACTACATTGCATATCGATGATGTCATGCTTTAAAACAACAATATAGTATGTTTACAGAAATAAATGAATGCTTTTGCAATCTGAATTCACAGTATTAGTTTGGGTAATGCTTTACATCACGGCCCCGCAACATACAGTGTAATTCTTACACTGGGTAACTACTGGGTACCCATTTTAATATTATGGGATACAGTATGACCATTTCTGAGCAGAAAAGTACAGTATAAGAGTAAATTACGGAGTAGGTTCTCACATCGTTACCTTGTTCCCTAACTTCACATCTTGTTCCCTTGTGCCTACATGTATGTATCAGCAAGAACTGTACTGGTATAAATGATTACACTGTAAATCGGGAAGAACTACACCGCAGGTTGTGGGCGGCAATCTAAAGCATTAAACCTTACTTTCATACAAACCTTCTAGCATTTAAAATCAAAGTGGTCAGGTGTGTGTTGGTATGTTACTCCTGTGGCACAGGTACAATCAACTGTCATTTCTGAGCTATGTGTTTTTCACGTTGCACTAAGGTTTTATCTGTTGTCTGTCTGCTGCTCCGCACCGGCAAACACTCCAGCCTAGCTGACTGATTCAAAGTATGTCATGTATATGAAGATATAAATGACGGCTGAAGTCCAAGTGAAGCCACGAGTCACTGGTGTTGAAGTCAAGTTGCTTTTTGACTTTCTTGGGTCCAAAGTCATCAGGTTCCTGATTCAGATCTGAGTCACGTGACCATGGAGTCCACTCCTTTGCAGACAGGTCACATTTGTATGGGATTTTACATAGTGTGTAGAGTGAGTGTGGTCCCCTGCACCGGATGAGGCAACATGCTTTCACAATGATTTCATGTTATGTGACCATCAATATAGACGGTTAGCAGTTTAGCAGCCATAGAAGTTCATAGAATATACCAATGTTTTTTTTTGCATGTTTTAAATCATTTACTACAATTCAGAAAAAGTATACTAAGCCTTTCTTTTCACTACAGTGTGAAACGAAACATGCATAGACTTTTAAACTGCTTGACGGAATGCACCACAGTGAACAGAAATCTTGCTTTTAGTATTGTCCAGGTCATTGCTCCATGGTAATATAGTTGTAAGTGAAGATCGATTTAAAGGGTGTGCATGGCATTACCAAACAACAGTAATGTCACTGTGGCAACAGTAAAACCAAGACATGATCCCTGTGGGGGGATTACTTGACTCAAGAGGCTGTAAATTCTCTGCAGACTGATGCTAACAGTGAGGCAATGGTTGAAGTTACGCTTTTACGTGACCACAAGAAAACAAGGCCAGCCACGTTGAGATTAAGTCTACTATGTCAAAAGTACTGCATATTTCATCCTCAATACAGCTTTGCATAGATTTTCAAAGCATACTAAAATGAATGGAAACCAATGGCTGTCAGGAAGGAAGGACATATGGGGGTATGCTTTGGAAAATAGCAGTAAAGTGTAGCCTCATAGGCTAAAATGTACAAAGGATATGGCAGAAGAAAAGAGAAGTTGACATGAATAATGTTTTTCTTTCTGTATAGCATAATGTTCATGAAGCTGTAACGTTGTCTACCTTCTTCTTTGTGTTGCCATGAGACCAACAACTGATCACTCAATGTCCCTGATGTCCCAGATAAAAGACAGAGGAAAGTCCCCCATCTCCCTGTGGAAGACCTTGTCAAAGCTCTCATTCTGGGCCACAGTGAAGTGATTCTTCCAGTCACCGATGGTGCCTAAGGTTCACAATTCATGAAAAGGAGAAGGAAAAGGTTGCAGTCATCCATCCTTACTCTGCCATGTATCATCTTTCTGGATATTCAATGCACTCCAGCAGTGTTCTGGAATTAAGCACTACCCTCTTCACTTCATCCTTCAACTAGGGGGGGCTTGAACCAAAGCTCCAGCTCATCACCGGCAGAGAAATATAAAAAATGGATGCTGAGATTTCTTCTCTTATGGATTCCCCTGCTTACCCACGTGCACCCAAATCATCTCTAACCTTACAGCAGATCAAGATCTGTATATTAACAATGGACCGCACTTCTACTCGCATGTGAAAAGGTGTCTCTCATAGAGATGAACCCACAGAGAATTATCACCAACTCAGCAGGGGCTTTCTAGCACCTTTCAGCTTATTGTTTTGGTTCGGTCTCATGGCTCTCATCAACCTGGTTTCCAGCAGCAGCAGCAGCAGCAGGCGCCTGGTCACAGTGACAAAGCTCTAAAAACCCACTGCGCATTAGACAGACGATATTGTGAAAGCTCTGTAACTGACAGTTGAATGCTTCTTGGTTATAATTATTATCAAGGAGAGATTGAGCAGAAGTGAGCCAGTCTTGCGTTACTCTATGCAACTGAAGCAGTGAACCCTCTTACCTTTCCTCATGAATCTTCCCTGGTGGTGGTTGAGCAGGTCACCTGGCACCTGCTCGTAGTTTGCCTGAGGGATCTTCTTCATGTTGTTGAAGGTGCTGTGTTTCACCACATCGCCCAGCTGCTCATCAGTCAGCTCTTTTCCCAGGAACAAGGAGATCCTCTCCACTGCTGACTGCAGGTCCTGAACAAAACACAGAAGCGTAAATGGAATGAATTAAAACCATTTTTACAGACGGATACTTCTTAACACAGACCTACAACGCGATATGACAGCTTATGGATGCAGAGACTTCAATGATTTGAACTCCTACTTGAATCATATCTTCATAAGTGATGAACAGCATGTTCATATCATTCTTGTGTGAGTACCAAGTCTTAACGTGCTCGAACCAGCTGCTCCCAAACACTGCAAAGAATAATGCACAATGTCACCGCCACACTGCAGACACTCATCACGAGCGGCACTGCCGAGAAAAGCAACGTCCTCTGTGCAAACATTGTGAACTCCTACCGTCTCCTCTCATGAATTTCTCAAAGAAGTCATCGAAATCCTTCGGAGTTTCCAACATGTTTGCAAGCTTGTGGAAGTAGAAGTAAGACACAAGGACATCTTTGGGATTTCTTGCCACGTATATCACCTAAAGACACATAATAGAGGTATGGGTATCGGCATCAATAATTTACGACTATCTTGTTAATTGGGGAGCTGACTGACTTTTAATTGCCTTGTTGGATTTGAAAGCAGTAACAGCATATTACCAAATACATAGGATAGATTCTACATTATCAGTGTGTAGCTGTACTGTATGGCCATGCCAAACCCCTTCTGGGGCCTGAAATTGGCCTCTCAGTGTCTCAGCATGAGTTGGGTATCATTTGAAATTTCTCAAGGCTGATAAAATACATTTTGGCACCAATATCAAAACTATTTCCCCCAGTTTTTTTACACCCTATTTTCATTGACATGTTGAATGACACAAGCAGTAGTACAAGAACTTTGACCAACAAAAAAAATAGATACAGTCTAAAACTAAAATATCAGGAACTATCTGGTCAAAGAAGAACAAGAGTTTGAATCTGACCAGACATTTCATGTCAGCTTTCAGTACTCTGTGCCCTGGACATCAAGTATTTTCAGTCTCTATATTCAGCCCTAAAATCTAATAGACAGATTGCTATGAAATTTACTGAGCAGTTTCGAGCAGTTTCAAGTATATAAAATCCTGTAGCACCACCCTTCACAAGTTGTCAGGCAACAGGCAAACTGCCATGCATTTTGCACAGAACATTAAAACACCCAAGAGGCTGAATCCCTAGTGACAAACCATTTTAGCATTTTTGCTCCGCTACTGGCAAGGCTGTAAGATTAACACCATCAGTGTAGCTGTGTTCCAATTCCATACATGTTCAAACTAAGCAGGTATTTAGGGTGTTTAAGTAAGAAAATGAAGGGTACTCAAACAGCGCTTCTCAAGGCTGCACAAACTTGCAGCAATTTCAATGTAAGTGAAATCATTGTTCTGTGCAAAAATGTATTCCAAAGTTCAGCTAACTAAACTAATTTGAGGCTTCAGCTGTTTGAAGCAGGTATCTTCCAAAGTTCCACAGCGTTTTTTTTTTACTGTCACTCCACCACAGCTCAGCAAGGAAACACAAAGCACAAAACAAGATGCAGATTTGATTTAACTAATTCAGACTGCCAAAGCCTCGTAGTAGCTTCAACTGAACTTAAGAATGCATTTTTACACAAGGACTGTGGATTCTGACCCCCATCACTTTCATTCAAATTGCTTTAGAAAGGGTGTCTTTGTGGCCAGTATGAACAACCAATGATGTTCTCACTGTACATATGAGCATGTGAGTATTTTACTACGCTTCGCTCATATTGACAAGACAGGAAGTGGACCAACTGGTGGAGGGGAGGTTGGGACTAACAATACACAGTCTGCCTCAAAGAGAAAAGTCTATTTCAACTTGAATTGACGAATGCCATAGTGATGCAGCTCAACGTGATCTTCTGGTAACACTTGGCTTAAGTCCCCCTATTTAGTATTCATAAGCAGTATTATAAACAGTTAATAAATGTTTATAACCGACTATAATGTAGTTGTAAGCAGATACAAGGGTTGATTCGCGTATTTGTTAACAACTATAAGGGCAGATAATAAATGACAATACAGTAAAAACACAATTTTAATAATAAAAATTGGGAGGAGTTAGAATTGTGGACAAAGCACTTAAAATGTCCTTATAGCTGTTTACAACTACATTGCAGTGTGCATTTAGTAAATGTTTGTATACTGCTTGTAAATGCTAAATAGGTGGACCTGGCACAGTACAGTCTTACCAATTTTCAAAGCGTAGGTGAAATACACCCGGTTAGAGAGCTGACCTTGCCCTTCTTCTGGCTCAGAGCAGGAGGCATGAACTGGTACTGCAGATGCGTGACCCTCAGCCTGGGTGATGGGGCCGTGATGAACGCCTGCCTGTTGCCATTCACCTCAATCCAGGGGATGAGATCAGCGTTGGAGTAGTTGGTAGTGATGGCCGTCACATCTCCCTTTGACTCAAGGAGCAGCAGGATCTGCTGCATCCAGATGGTCCCTGCCGAAAAGAGTAGACAGGCCTCATTTCCATCTCCTAGACTGTGTGTACAATATCAGCAATTAGGTCAGCCTTGTGTATGAGTACACCTCTCCTCTTCTCTCTGTGGACCTTTGTCCTGGTTTTTCTTTGAGTGTTTTCACAATACACACTTAGCTAGCGGATCATTTGATACCCTGCTCTCTGCTGAAATCAATTTGCGACAAACAAAAGAGCGGGACATTCATCTGGAAATGCTGTACATACTAATCAGCCTTGTTCCTTCCTCTATGCTGAGAGCTCCAAGAATCACACTGACCTTAAGTGCACTTCCACACTGGACACAACAGTGTATCTGATGGAGAAGCCTGTACTGGAGCCTGGTGCCTCCCGCTGTGTGTGTACAACAGGACTCTTCCATCTTTACTTTCCTCTCACCTGATTTTGGGTATGTGACGACAAACACATCAGAGTCTCTAATCTCCAGGTTGTAAATCTGGTCCACATCATCTGGATCATGAGTCCCGTTGATCAACTTGAAGCCTTTGTGTGGCACCAGTTCATGGTTTAAATCCATGATAGCTAAGGCAAAATAAAAAGGGAGGCGTGTTTTTTTAACCACTGTTGCTTGTAAAGCGATACAAAAACAGCAGTAGTTGGTTTTCTTTTACAGAAGAGGATTAGGACCACATGAGAAACATATATTTGAGTCAGAAGTCTGAGTTTATTCTCAGAATACTGACTTTATTCTCACAATTCTAACTTTAAACTCAGAATTCTGAGACATCCTCAGGCTGGATGTTTTGTTCCTGGGTGTCTTTTGGTTGTTGGTTTAGTGGTTTAGAGTTCACACAAATGTGGATGGTTTCGTGAAGCTTCCAGATCAAGATATTGTACACCTTGGGTAAGGTGGCACATGACAGGGCTGATCAGTGCCCTCAGGTGGTTGTAGTCCACATAGTCAGCATTCATTACCATGCCAACACAACTGATGTACACTATATTGCCAAAAGTATTCACTCACCCATCCAAATAATTGAAATCAGGTGTTCCAATCACTTCCATGACCACAGGTGTATAAAATCATGCACCAAGGCATGCAGACTGTTTCTACAAACATTTGTGAAAGAATGGGTCGCTCTCAGGAGCTCAGTGAATTCCAGCGTGGTACTGTGATAGGATGCCACCTGTGCAACAAGTCCAGTCGTGAAATTTCCTCGCTCCTAAATATTCCACAGTCAACTGTCAGTGGTATTATAACAAAGTGGAAGCGATTGGGCAACTCAGCCACGAAGTGGTAGGCCACGTAAAATGACGGAGCGGGGTCAGCGGATGCTGAGGCGCATAGTGCGCAGAGGTCGCCAATTTTCTGCAGAGTCAATCGCTACAGACCTCCAAACTTCATGTGGCCTTCAGATTAGCTCAAGAACAGTGCGTAGAGAGCTTCATGGAATGGGTTTCCATGGCCGAGCAGCTGCATCCAAGCCATATGCAGTGGTGTAAAGCACGCCGCCACTGGACTCTAGAGCAGTGGAGACGCGTTCTCTGGAGTGACGAATCGCGCTTCACCATCTGGCGATCTGATGGATGAGTCTGGGTTTGGCGGTTGCCAGGAGAACGGTACTTGTCTGACTGCATTGTGCCAAGTGTAAAGTTTGGTGGAGGGGGGATTATGGTGTGGGGTTGTTTTTCAGGAGCTGGGCTTGGCCCCTTAGTTCCAGTGAAAGGAATTCTGAATGCTTCAGCATACCAAGAGATTTTGGACAATTCCATGCTCCCAACTTTGTGGGGACAGTTTGGGGATGGCCCCTTCCTGTTCCAACATGACTGTGCACCAGTGCACAAAGCAAGGTCCATAAAGACATGGATGAGAGAGTTTGGTGTGGATGAACTTGACTGGCCTGCACAGAGTCCTGACCTCAACCCGATAGAACACCTTTGGGATGAATTAGAGCGGAGACTGAGAGCCAGGCCTTCTCGTCCAACATCAGTGTGTGACCTCACAAATGCGCTTCTGGAAGAATGGACAAAAATTCCCATAAACACACTCCTAAACCTTGTGGAAAGCCTTCCCAGAAGAGTTGAAGCTGTTATAGCTGCAAAGGGTGGACCGACGTCATATTAAACCCTATGGATTAAGAATGGGATGTCACTTAAGCAGTCCTTGGTTGCCAGGTCTTTGCAAAGCCTCACCAGGAAACTGGCACCCAGCCTACTAGGCGGTGAGTTGGAGCAGAGAGCAAAAATGGGGATTTCGGTGTTCTTCGGGTACAGATCCCCTAGCACCACTCTGACCAGTGCTGCAGCAGTCACTGGTGGACTGGAAAAGAGGGAAAAATCTGCTCTATGTGCAGCTTCTGGAGGTCATCTGTGGTCCAGTGAAGGAGTGGGGAGGTGTTTTGTCACAAGTAGCACTTGAATGAGGTGCGAGGCCAAGGAACCCTCTGTGGTTAGTGAGGCTTATGCCACTCACTGTTCTTGTTCCTAACCTTGCACTTGAAAGTCCAGTGGTGACAGATGGCAGCCATAGAACAGCTCCTCAAGCGCTAGTTCACACTGGAATGCCTTCCATGTGGCATCATATCGTGCCACTCCTTGACTGGACCTGTACATCTCTGTTAGGTCCACCAAGAAGCTTAGCATGCTGCAGAAGGTTGAGAGCAGACCCTCAACAGAAATAGTGTCCTTGAATGAAACAAAGACAGCTAAAACAGGAGGTGGTGTAGGGCCTCCAGATCAGAGTGGATTGAAGGGTCATACCAATGTGGGATTTTGTCATCAAGCTTCACGACCTGCTCAATGAGGCATCCCAACACCAGTCGGTCCTTGAGGTCCCTCATGTGCCTCAAATAGTTCACTGCCCTGGAAAGGAGGAGGGCAGGAACTTTGGATGTGACAACCCACATGTCACAATGGCACCAGTAATGGGATGCTTGAACAGCATTTGAAAGTAAGCATGCAGGAAGTCAAGATACAGCTGCAGGAAGGTCAGCTTGCTTTCCTTTTCAAGGACACCCAACAAGACTCTGCTGACATCCATTCCAGTGTTATGGAAATGTGCGGCCTCATGGATGTTCCCCTGACGCCCACCAGGTCTTCCAACCCACCCCTTAGAAAAGGATTCTGAGTTTACTGACTTATTCTCAGAATGCTGGCTGTAAACTCAGAATTCTGACTTTAAAGCAACATTTTGTAACTATTTTACCTTAAAAGAACAGCTTCAATACCATTTAGATGGTACACTGACGGAGAGTGGTGTCTCTCTCATTCCCACTCTGCGCCCTGAACGCCTGTTCGTGCCCTTTGTAACTTTGTTGAACAGGTATGATCTCCCACGAGAAATGCGTAACACTTTACGACATCATGTCACGCATGGGTCTAGCTTGGTATTCTCAGTACGGACATCATGGCAGAGGCGAAGAGACCGAAGAGGACGTTGACGAAGGAAACTAGGAAGAGAAAAACAGGGAGTGACCTAGCAAGAGGTCGGTCGTTGGCGAGAGTAGTAAAACGCTGCAAGACAGATGGTGGGCTGGCCTTCCTGCTGTAGGACTAGTAAGTAATATTATCTGGCTTGCTAGGTCTTGTGTTGTTCCACTTGCCTGATGTTTGGCTGTGTTAGCAAAGTTGTCGACGAGCTAGTTTCTGATCATAAGCCAACTCAGGCCAACAAATCCTAATCCTTCAGTTTGTCAACAAACAATCGTGTACAGACGTCCATGAGGGTGAACTGCACTCCGAAAACTGCGCCAAGTTGCATAAAATACCAATTCTTGCTTAATGTTGCTTTAAACTCAGAATTCTGATTTTAACGCAGAATTATGACTTTATTCTCAGAATTCTGACTTTAAACGTTGCATTCTGACTTATACTCAGAATTCAGATTTTAACTCTGAATTCTGATTTTAACGCAGAATTATGACTTTATTCTCAGAATTATTACTTTAAACTTTGAATTGCGACTTTGCTTAGAATTCTGACTTTAAACTCAGAATCCTGACTTATACTCAGAATTCAGATTTTAATATTATTACTTATTATTACTTTAAACTTTGAATTCTGACTTTAAACTCAGACCTCAAAAACATTTTTCACGCGTGGCCTCGATCCTCTTCCATAAAACCTTGACAGATAGCCTACATATGAAAACAATTGAACTCAACACATTTACATATCAATTCATCTACCCCTCATTTACCAGCGGAAACTGCGCAAACGTGGAAAAAATGGGCATCTGAATTGCAGGCTATAACCTAATGGCTAAATAGAATCAATTTAAAATACAAAAAGCAAAGTTATGCTTGTATCCGCGTCCTGTTACCAACATGTTGCATACCTGCTCTGTTCTCTCCTCGGTGCGACGCTGAAGAAACGACGTCCACAGTTCGTTCAATGTGATCCCCCTCACTCCAACGGCCAGGAAATACCTCACATGAACCCAGTTTATTGCTGTAAATACGACTCGGAGGTCCCACCTCTTTCACGTTTGCTGAGAACTGGAGATGCGCACCGACCGCGCGTTGTTAGGCGCTGAGAAAACGGCAGGGCTGTTGTCACCGCACCTCAGCTCACCTCAAGCAAGAAAGTGATGACAGAGGAGAGGAGGGGAGGGGAGGGAGGGGAGGGAGGAAGGCAGGCACTCCCAGGAGGTCACTCGGTCAGCGGCGCGGTGTGTCAACTGATAAGCGCCGTGAAATGCACTTAACTGCAGAGCTGTCCCCGCTGAAACCACCACAGGAGACTGATACAGCAAAAAAAAACAAAAAAAACCCCTCAAACTGCTTATGCAACATCAAAACCAAAACAAGGTTCTGATGTTGCATAAGAAGCCACTGTTAGTGCTCCAAGTGAGGCTGCATATTTTCCAAAGTATGCAGAACATACACAAACTCAGCAGAACAAACAGTATAGAGGCTAAACCTCTGACTACAAAGTTGGATGGATTGTGTCTCACCTTACACGAACCAGAGTTTCTCAAACTTCCTGCCAAGAAAAGCATTCACCCCCCCCCAAGACTCTTTCATGTTTAGATTTTTTGGCAACACTTAAAAGACAACTCCAGTGATTTAGTATCACAGTCAAGAAAGAATGTCAAAAGAATGATCACATTGATGCAGCAGAGGCCGAGATAGCCTGAGTTTTAGACCCTAATGTTCAAACTCAAGTAACACTGGATCCTACATTTCCCATCATGCCATATCTAGGCTCACCCCCCAGACTTTCTGTTCATAAACTTGCACTCTTCAGGTCCAAGCTGAAATAGCCTGATGACATCACAACGACATCATCAGGGGTGTTTTCTCCGACTTGACAAAGCTCCTCCGGAGCCACAGAAGACTTTATACAACTGTCTTCACGGGCTGAGAAGGACTGCGCTGGAAGGTTGTGTCCATGGTGTGATGGGTCTGCAGTTTCCTGACTCTGGACCTGTATAAGTCCTGAATGGAGGGCAGGTTGGCACCGGTGATTCTTTCTGCAGTCCTGACAGTCCGCTGTAGTCCGTTCCTCTCCTGTTTGGTGGCTGATCCAAACCAGACAAACGATGGATGTGCAGAGAACAGAGTTGGATTATTGCAGCGCAGAGCTGGATCAGCAGCAGGTTGAACTTCCTGAGTTGGCGCTGGAAGTACATCCTCTGCTGGGCCTTTTTGGAGATGGAGTCAATTGTGACAGTTTGGGTCTATGTTTTATGGTTGATGAAGACAATGAGCCACGCTAGTACTGGGGTTTCCACAATGCTCGCTGTTTATTACTACCATACACATCAACCTTAACAAGCCTGGTTGTACGGCTACTATTTTACCACACGTGAACAGGACAGAGGCTAACCCAAACTTTACACTTGTGTTGAGAGGCAAGTAGACAGGAGCTCATCAATATCCGCCTGTAGCAGGAGGGCCGCCCCAACTAAAAACGAAAAATATGAGGCGCTGTCCGATGACGTTGCTTCTCTCGTATCTAGGCAACACAGTATGTCTTACATTTCACAGTTTCAACTGTTACACTGCGTTGGGCACCCACACCAGTTGATTGTGGATCCTAGAAACCTGAAGGTTTCCACAGCAGACACAGCGCTGTTGAGTATAGCGGTGAGGGGGGGCTCAGTTTTGAGCAGTCGGTCAGGAAGTTTGTGATCTGCTGACAGGTGGGGGCTGGCACAGTGAGCTGGGTGAGCAGGGTTTTTTGGCCTCTGATCTCCGTCGTGAGTGTGTTTCTGGCCTAGTGCAGGATTCTGTACCCACTTCTGTGGGTGTCCTCCTTGGGCTGACGAAGCTGCCTGAGTTTTTCTGGAAAACCAGGGTTCATTGTTGGATGTGCGGAAGGTTTTGGTCGGCACGCACACATCCTCACAGAAAACTGATGTAAGATGTCACAGTGCCAGAGAGGTCATCCAGGTGTGTAGCTGTAGCCTCAAAAACACTCCCATCAGTGCAGTTGAAGCAGGCCTGTAATTCCAGCTTTGCTTCGTTGGTCCACCTCCTCACAGTTTTGACCGCAGGCCTTGACCTGTAAGTCAGAAGAAGAAGAAGAACCAGATGGTGATCAGAGCGTCCTTTAATATGGTGCTGCAATGGTCCAGTGTGTTTTTATCCCTGGTGGGACACTCAATGCCCTGTCTGTATTTAGGCAGTTCGTTGCTGAGGTTTGCTCAGCACCCAAGAGCAATGAGCAGGGAGTCTGGGTGTTTGTGCTCCATGTTAGCTATCTGGTCACTAACACAGGCCTGAGGTGGGATGTAAACAGCGACCAGAATAAAGGAGTAAACCCCCGTGGTGAATGCATGTCCACAAACCTCACACGGGTGTCCCTGTGAGCTGACAGTAGTGGTCCACTCAGACCCCTCGCTCTATTCGGGTTTACAGCTGTGACCTTTAGCCCATTTTCAACGACTGACCCTAACTCTGTGGGACATTTCCTGTATCGCTCTCTTGATTAGTAGTTTTCAGTAAACGTGTCATAGAATGTTCTTTGTCTTCAGTGCTGAAATCATGAAGTCAATCCACAGAAAAATAATTATCAGCTATTCTGATAATGGATTAATCATTTCAAGTAATTTATCAATTAAAAGCTCCAAACTTGTGTAAGGGTCTGCTGCTTTTCTATCTTTTATGACTGTGAACGGATTATTTTGGGGGGTTTTGGACAGTTGGTTGAACAAAACCAGACCTTTGAACAAGGTACCTTGGTGTGTTGTGATGGCTTTTTTTTTTTTAAAGACTACAAGATTGACCAACTAATCTGGAGAGTAATCAGATAATAATAATAATGATAATTACATGCAGTACATCTTCATGATGTAGGTTTTTGTCTCCCACAGGAAATTGTTCATCAGAGGCAGTCAGGGAATCTCAGTTTACTTGACCCTGAAGAATCGGCACACTCATCACACACGGGACATTTGCTCCTTTCCCCCCCCCCGATAGTTAAAGTTTTATTCTAGAAGATTTGTAAAAAAAAAAAGAAAAAAGAATGATGTTAGTGGGGGTGTTTTTTGTTTCAGACGAGGCGGCTGGCCTCCTCCTACAAGACACTGCAGGAGGATACCCTCACCAGCTGCTGGACCTAAGATCAGTCATCACACGCCGTCGACCCTCCGTTCGACTTCTCGTGTGACTTCTAAAAACAGATGGCTGCTAAGTGATGATTTGGATGTGTCACAGCAAATATTTGATGTTTTAATTGTACTTTTTTTTTTTTTTTAAGCTCAAACTGTAGAAATTTGGTTCCATGTGACATCATAGTGTATTTTCAGTCAAACAGCGTGATTCTCGGACAGCCAGATGGATGCATACTTTCTGGGTGTATACGTGTATAGGTATATATGTATATAAGTAACTGTATATAATGTTTTTCTCTATTCAAATGTAAATATTTGTATATATGTTGTGTGTGTGAAGCATTAAGGGGCAAGTTATATTTCTGTGTTGTAAAAAAAAAAAAAAATGAACCTTGACACCTGTCAGGTTCGTCTGCTCTATTTCCTCTCCCACACATTAACCATTAACTGCTAACTGTAAATAACTTGACAGCATGGAAAACAGAGTTTATTTTAAAAATGTGTGTAAACTTTATTAGCAAATGACCACATTACATAGCTTCTGAAAATCAATAAATATTCACAGTAAAAAGATAGAAGGGATGAAGACGTCGGTTGTTCTTCATGGGATCCTTTCAGCGTGTAAAGTCCTGGAGTTCAAGATGCTAATCTGTAAAAAAACAAATAACACAGTGCGCTGATATACAGACAAAGAGCAATTTATTGAACACTTAGACGTAGTCTGCACCTAAAGACCCTCAAAGTCTTTGGACAATAAGCAGCCCGGTCTTAGTTTGGTTAATGACTCGGGATGACGTCACAGTGAAGGAACTTCAGCTGGAGTACCTCACATTTCACTATAGACCTCAGCAGGGCACTCCGCTAATCTGTGTCCTATGTTCCGTGACAGCTCACCTGTTTCTCCTCAGCAGACAACACGCCCTGCGCTGCCAGCACCTGGTACTGCTTGTGCTTCAGGCTGCCGGGGAACTTCCTGACATGGCGGACGGCTGTGGAGACGGTGTCCCTGCTCAGCAGCTTCCTGGCGTCTGATGCTGAGGAGCCGGGATCCAGGAGCAGGAGGCACAAGCTCCCATTCTTCTTTTGCTCCAGGCCCACTATAGAGCGGCTGTGACCTGCCGAAGGACACAGGGTGAAGGAGGGAGACCTGGAAGTGGTGGACTATAATGCTCCAAAAGAAGGCAAAAGGGTTTATAGCTGTTCCAACATCCACACTTGAAGGTGGGGTGAACAGCACACATTTTCATCTTCAGTCTCTCCTGGAAGACATTCATAGTGTTGCACTTGGTTGTTCACACGAAAAGTGACAGAAGATTGTTGGGAAACAAATAGAAAAATGGAGTTCAAGCCCTCCTTTCTCACCTCCACACAGCTAGACCAATCACGGTGTGAAGTGAGTGCGAACGTCGGCTTGGAGACAAGGATAAGTCTGTTGATATTCTATACTTTTCTCATTGTCCACAAATCTCATGTTCAGACTCAGAGCAGCAGTGAATGGATCTACAAACAAGTACTGTCTTTTTCCTCTGTGCCATAAAAAAAAAAAGGCCAACCCGGAAGTTAGCATCGCCCTGGTTCCATCGACTAAAAGCCAATGGGAATTGTTCCATGGGATTTTGGATTATTGCAGAAAATAAGCTCTGTGGCAAAACAAAAGTTTATGATACTTACACGTTTTGTTCAGCAAGATAATCTTCACTAATGAACACCACTTTTATGAGTTTTGGAGCGCAAATGGAATCGCCAGAAGTAAAAAGCTAACATTAGGCTATAAAGGAACTACACCACTATATATATATATATATATATATATATATATATTCCTATAATTTAACTTCTGCACTATTTTGCACTTGCCTGGTTTTCTTTTCATACATATTGTCTCAGCATTGTTGGAGCGATCCTGAGAATTAAGAATTTCATTGCCAATGACTGCTTCACTGTAATTGTTGTGCATAGGAAAATACAGACCTCAAAACTAGACTTCAAGAAAAGTTGGACTGCTATTCCAAAGCCTCTCCAAATATGACAACAAAAACTACAACAACAGGACCAAGGTTGTAAAACAACTGTTCTTTCAAGCTGCAGATCTGTTCCACGTACTCAGAACATCAACCAGTTAAAGAAGTGCACAAAGGCCCCATTTATCCTGCACAACGCGTGATGAAGCAACGCGGCAGGTGGTGTTGCTGTGTACCTTGGTGCTGCAGGTAAAGTGGGGGCAGGGAGGTGTGGATGACTCTGGGGGACAGTCTGCTGCTCCTGCTGGACTGACAGAAGTACTGCTTCACCCAGTCAAACAACCTGGGGTGGGTGTCACCTGGGCCCGTCGGCTGGTGGAAGTCGAGGATGCGGGCACTGAAAAAACACATGTTTACAGGGTCCAGCTTCATGAAGACTTAAAGTCACAACAAAAATGCAACCTGAATGAGATTCTGAAGCGGTTATTGAATGTCCGTAAAGAAAAAAAAAACAATTTTAATTCCTCAAATTTTCTTAGTTTTGACCAACATTTCACTGCAGCAAAACTGGTAGCTGTTCAGAGTTCAGAAGGACAAGCCCCCATCAGATGAGCCGTTAGCAAACCTGTAGTTTAACCATATTATCCGTGCCTTTTATTTGGAACTTTCACCTTTTGGGTGCATTCGTTCATGCTTTTGCTCAGGAATAGTTCAGGGTACATAACAGATCAACCCGTCTTCTCATTTGATGCGGATATCATGCTGCTTGCACTCCTGGGGTGTAGAGGTTTGGAACGCTATAGCAGACTGGCACTGAAGCCTTGTTTATGCTCGCGCGAGCAGGCCCGCCGTGGATGTTGCATCACCTTTGAGACTGCACAGAGGCGTTCATGCTTAACGGCGACCATAAATCCAGCTTAATGCTACGTGTGCTGCTCCATTGGTCTTTCATTTACCTCTAGAGCCCAGATATCATCAGCGTCAGGGAGGGTTAACTTCATGATTTTGCTATGTTCTAATATGTATATTGAAATAGAATTTGTATACTTATTATGTTTTGTATTTTTCGCATTTACAAGTGAACCCTGCTAATATCTAGCTCTTAATATTGAAGTCTATCCCACAATATGCTTCTGTACATTAGATCCTGTGAGATCCTCTGTATGCCTACTAGTAGTAGTGGGGGAAGAATGTATATGAATTGTTTTATCTGACGTGTTTATTCTATATGAATTATTGTGCACATCTGATTGTCCCCAGAAGCAATAAATAAAATGTAATAAAATGCTTCTCCTTTAGGCTTTAGGATTAACCATTTAGTGTATGACCAATGTCAAAAAGAGCCCGAGGTGAAGTGTTCAAATGTTTTGCCTTGTGTGACCAACGGTCCAAAACCCAAAAGATATTCCGTTTGCTGTGATAGAAAACATAGAAATGCAGCAAATGCTCGCATTTGAGAGGATGTAAATACCAAATGTTTGGCTATTTTTTGCTTGAAAAATGACTGCAACAAATTGGGGTTTATTTGGCTGTAAAAAGCTCTAATTATGACTTATGGTGTACATTTGTCATAAATGACAAATCAATTCATTCAACCAAAACGTTTATAGGTAACCTGTGGAGTTTTTGACCACTATGGTGCAATACTTTCCCCTTTTTGTTTTGCATACCCGACGGCGGATGATGCGACGCATTCTCGCAGACGGTTTCACACAATTCCACTGGTCCACAATTGGTAGAGGCAGGGCAGCGAGAAATGTAGCGATGTGCCCGAGAAAAAGGTAGGCATGTCGGTGACTCTTATGATGACAAGATGCAGCCTGAGGTTGCGAATTAGAGAGTGTAGTGCTCACCTGATTCCCATAGAGGTGAGGAGGGCGAAGATCTCTGTGGCTCCGATCCAGGCTCGAGTTCCCTGCAGCCGCTGGTTGAAGTGGGACGCACCTTGTGGATCCAGTCCTTCTTTCCAAGCCTCCTCGATCATACTCTGCACCTGAGGGATACTAGGCACGGTCTTCTCTGGGGGAGAAGGTACATGGAGAGAACTGAAGTGTGCACAGGTGCAGACCTGGAGGCAATCATTCTCAGTTTTTTTTTTATCTGTCATCTTAGCTCTCAGAGTATCAAGCAATCAGTCTGTTCTAAAGGAGAAATCCACCCTAAATATTTTGACATTTTCTTAGACTTTGATGTGCCACGCTTTTCTGGTGGTGAATTTCTTCTATTTCTATTATCAGACGTGGCTAACTGAACCAACTGTGGGGGATGTGATGTCACATTGAAATAGTTCCAGTACAGCTACATGGGCGCTTGGCAGCAGGAAGTGCTTCCTTTTGCACCCACTCTCAACAACAGGAGGTAAACTATTGAAGAACAGGTCCTGATCTCCGCAACAACAGTGTCACCAGACCAGAACGCAGAACAAGGACAAGACACGATGTGCTTTGAGCAAACAACAGGGTTGTCATCATAGATACTACCTGACAGTTGACTCACAAGCTATATTTAGACTGTATAGTTTACCAAAACCAAAGTCACTGCTCTCTCTACTCGTTTTCTGTTGACAGAACTACACCTATTAACTAAGGTTCAGACACTGAGGCAAAAAATGATTTGTAGAAATAACATCAGCTGTTATTGAGCCAGCATCTGAAACGCATGATGGAAAGTGGAGGACAGCTCAGTGTGTAATATCATGCTTTTCACCATGGCCACCTACCAAAGGAAAAATAATAAGGAGTTTGTGTTTTTTAAACAGTGAGAACTGATGCTGCTCTGCTCTGTTCTCCGTGAACATGAAAACAAAAGTCAAACATTATGCTTAAACCCCCCCCCCCAAAAAAACTTGATGATTCACTTTTGGATGAATTCTGCAACTGCGGCGCAGTGTTTGGTTCCTGGCCGCAACGACAACAAAGCATTCTGAATTATCTACAGCTCTGATTCAAGTGCTGACTGCTTTCTTCTCCATAGCAACAGTGACCAAGGCTCATGGGTAACATAGTACTTAGAGCCATCCCCCAAACTGATGGAAAAAAAGGCATGCTTTCAAAGAAATTGAGCTGAATAATAATATATAATAATCCAATAATTCGTACATACAGTCATTAATATAAACCTATAGTATAGTTACATTACCCAGGACATTCCTGTACTTCATCATTAGATGATAAAATTGGAAATGTACAGTGGGTAAAAATAAACAGCTCCTTCTGTGTCCCAACTGTATATACTGCTCCTTGCACAGTGTAGTTTAACTATTTAAAATATCGTGGGGCAAAACCACAATCAATTCTCAGATATTTACCTCAACTGCACAGGAACCAGCCATTTAGACCTCCACTCCTAGTGCATTTCAGCATATCTTTAAAAGAAGCCTCCCTGTTCTTCGCTCCGCTCCGGTTTGAATTTGCGGTCGATGCAAACTCAACACTTCCTCCATGTTTGCCTGTTGTCCATTTCCACAGCGCTAATTCCATCAATGCAACGGTAGTCGTATCACACTCGCCACTCTTCTGAGAACGCACTGTATATCATTCTCATTCACTGATTCTTTCTTCCTCATCGGCAACCAGCCTTTATTAGTTTTGTGTTTGGACTAGTATCAGATTGCTGGCTTTTATTTGGAGAATCTTAAGTATGTTGAGACGTATTTGTGACCCATTGAGAGTGCCTTCCATGATCATGATATAAACAATGTGCAATCACAAATACTGATAGATAATAATAATATATAATTAAATACACATCAGTATATATCATAATATATAATAATGTATCATTCCCCCCCGGGGATCAATAAAGTATTTCTGATTCTGATTTCTGATTCTAATGTTGGCAAGAAAGAGAAAGCGAAAGTGCTGATCTCAGTTCATTTGCAGTGTGATTGTGCACCTTGTAGGAGGGGAGCATATGAGTCTATGCCATGCAGGGAGGAGAGGAGCATCTGGAAGTTTCTGTATCCACAGCCCCAGCCGTTATCCCCCGCTGAGGAGCAGTAGTGGTCGGTGTCAGCACTCAGCCACACGTGGACACAGTCTCTGCATTCATTCTGGTAGTATTCACGTAAGGCTCTGACCACACCTACATAAGAGAGGTGAACAGAGTGCATGTGAAACATTCCTTGCGGCAGCTCAGCAGTGTTACTGACACACAGCTGAACCAGAAGCCATTGGATCTGACTCCGATCAATATTCCTAAAAGGTGATGGCAGCTGAATGTTTAAATATCAATAAATCATTGTGGAGGATGCGACTATACTGTCCTATACCGCAGTGTCTCCAATAGTGCACTTGCTTATTTGATTTTATTGGAATATTTGATTATTTTATGAGATCCATGTCTCATAATCATAAGATGCTAAGCCATAATTACAAGATACAGGAGTCATAATTAGCGGGTTATGTGCTTCGGTACAGTACTGCGCACACAGAGAAGACATGGAGTTTCAAGAGCGCGGAGTAGAACACCACCAGCTCAACAGCATGGCTGATATTTTTGCAACATTGAAAGCCGTCATTGAAATCACTTTCACAAGCACTCATTCTGGATGACTTTTAATATGGATCTCCACTATAAAACTAAAGGAAATCTCCTACATTTTGACTAAATGTGTATTTATCTGCCAGTCAATATAAGCTACAGTTTAAGCTGTTTTTGACAGTTAATGAAAACACCAGATGTAGCTGTCAAAAAAGAAATCCTGTGCAGCGAGATGATAGAGATGATGGGGTTAAGGGAACGTGGTGTGACCGGATAACAAATTAGTGTGAGTGCTGAGGTCACAAATGGGCTAGTAAGTGGCCTCCTTTTCAAGTTTCGTGCACGTTTAGTCATCTATCCTGCCTTTACACAACTATTACCACAGCAGCACAACATAAATTGACACTGTGCCCACACTGACCTATATTTGTCTCTCTGCATGCTTTACTCATTGAGCTGTTACATCACCGTTCATTTGACTTGCACAGCTGACTTTAGTTTGTATAAGCAGCTGAATAAAGCACAAGTGATTAGGTGAATTAACACACACACACACACGCGGCTTGTATTTCAGCGGCCTATCCCCAGACAATGACAGAGATTAACTAAAAGAACATTTTGTGAAAGTTGAGGGAATGTTGAAGAACAGGTTCAGGATAAAGACGAAGACTGAAACAGGGAGTTGACAAATGCTGAGAATGTGAAAGATGGGCAGGAAAGTAATCTCAACAGGCTTGATTTATTGTAATATTGACGTATGTCATCCTTTTTCAGGGACCTAAGTGGCAGCCTGATCATTGGAAATATGTCAAGGATAATAATGACAAAAGAAGCCACAAACCACTGTAAGGTGATGTTAAAAAAATACTTTGAGCTACATAAATCAGATTATGACCTCATTATGAGCTCAATATTTGTGTAATCCCCCCTCCGGGGATCAATAAAGTATTTCTGATTAAGTGCTTCTAACGTGCCTTTTATGCTTTATTCATTTATTTTACATATAGTTCTGCTGGGGGACTTCAACTCTCACATGGGCAACGATGGAGAAACCTGGAGAGGGGTGATTGGGAGGAACGGCCTGCCTTATCTAAACCTGAGTGGTGCTTTGTTATTGGACTTATGTTCTAGTCGTGGATAACAAACACCATGTTTGAGAATAAGGTGATTCACAAGTACCAACACCCTAGGCCAAAGATCGATGATCGACTTTGTGATTGTATCATCATGTCTGCAGCCGTATGTCTTGGACACTCTGGTGAGGAGAGGAGCTGAGCTGTCAACTGATCACCACCTGGTGGTTGGCTGCCAGACAGACCTGGTAAACCCAAACATGTAGTGAGGGTTAACTGGGAACGTCTGGTTCAGGCCCCTGTCCGCGAGGTCTTCAATTCCCACCTTTGGAAGAATTGAATCTTTGAATCTCTTTCACCTTGGGAGAATCTTGTGCATACTGGGGGAGGTTAGGGATGTGGAATCCGAGTGGGCCATGTTCAGAGCCTCCGTTGTGGAGGCGGCTCCCAACTTGGCTGCTTAAAGAAGTTTAGTTTGACTCTAGTCAGCACTTCTTTACCAGATATGATCAATCTGTCTTTATTAACAGGCTACGTACCACAGTCCTTTAAAGTAGCTGCAAGTAAACCACTTCTTAAAAAGCCCACTCTTGATCCAGAGGTTTTAGCCAACTATAGACCTATATCTAACCTTCCCTTTCTCTCCAAGATTCTTGAGAAAGCAGTCGCCCATCAGCTGTGTGACTTTCTACATGACAATAAGTTGCTTGAGGACTTTCAGTCAGGTTTCAGAGCTCATCATAGCACAGAGACAGCACTGGTGAAAGTTACAAATGACCTTCTAACTGCATCAGACAAAGGACTTGTCTCTATACTTGTTTTGTTAGACCTTAGTGCTGCATTCGACACCATTGACCATCATATCCTCTTACAGAGACTGGAACATTTAATTGGCATTACTCTATTTGTAAAGTGTCATGAGATGACTTTTGTTGTGGTTTGGCGCTATATAAATAAAATTGAAAAAACTGCCCAAAAGGACACTTATACTTTTATTCAATTCTAATTTTAAATATTTGCATATATGTTCTGTGTGTGTAACTTTAATTTCATTGTGCAGCCCTATGTTGTAGAAACCTTGAAATGAACTGTAAACCCCTACATCCTGTTTCCATGCACATCCCGGATGCACTGCGCACCTGCAACCACGGAAAAAAAGTGCACCACCTCCAGCAATTTGGTATGGGAAATGTATAACATCAAACAAAAAATGTAAATGTGCTGTTTTCAATTGGCAGAGACTACTTTTCTTACTTCCACTGTCAGAGAGATTGATTGAAAATGGGAGAAGTAAAATATTACAGCAGCAGATTTATAGATTCATACTTCAAATATGTAGCCGCGGCAGTAAACTTTTACCACTGAATTAATTGCATTTCATTTTTTAAAGGCTAAGTAAGGAAATATATGCTATTTTTGTAACATTAGACTATAAACAAACAACAAACAACTCCTTTCATTCAATATGGAGTTAGGGCATAACACCAAACAGAGCACTCATTGTATTCCTTCAAACCAGCAGCGTTTATATGTGTTGTTTTTGCAGAGTTGTGGCTGCAGGACGTGCACAAACATACCCTGAGTTCTGGTTCTGCCATCGTCAACCCCTGAGGCCAGGGACTCCATCATCTCAGCCCTTTTACAGTGAAACTCTGCGGGGGCCATGAGACCCCTGGCCACAGCTCTCTCCATGGTCCTCTCCATCTGTCTGGAGTAGCCTCCCCTGCCATCCAGCCCAAACTGCCTCTGCAAAGACGACATACCACACAGGTCAGGACAGAGAGAGAAACCACAAGCGTCAGACAGTAAACACACGACAGTGGAAAAATCACGGGAATGTATGGTTCAATGACTACATCAACTTTTATTTTGAAATGTATAACTCTCCAGAATATCACACCCTGTGGTGTATATGGATTCATTTAACCATGTTTCATGTAGTTAATTTGGTGAGGTCCTTATAGTCCTTATATACATAGTGCCCAAAATGTTTGAACAGGGCAGCAGGATTATGATAGTGCTACAATATTACACTGATTACCCAATATCAATGTAAATCCTCAAATTAATGCTGGAAGTTGGCACCCTTATAGTCACTAACTGAATTGAAATCCGACAAAAAAATGTATCTCTATCTAAACACTTATGGTCTGCGCGGTAGGTGTTCTGCAGTGTCGAATCCAGACCTGCAGCTTCTTGAACTCCTCTCTCTCCTGCTGGGCCTCCTCCTGCCTCCTCTTGTGCTCCTCCTCCTCCTGAAGCTGTCTGGCCAGCTTAAGGTCTGATCCAGGGCTCCCTGCAGCAACAGCAGGTAAACCAAAGGCTTAGGAAGAAGAAAGAAAAAAAAACAACCCTAAAGGGAATTATGTAGCAGGGAGATATGAATATATGCCCACCTGCAGAGTTCACAGCTGCTCTGTGGTCTAAATGCAGTTCCACGTGTTCCTGCAGAGCGAAGCTGTCATTGCAGACCAGAGAGCACATAGGGCACTCAAATCTCTTCTCTCCTACAAAACAGATTGGAAACCTTGTGTAAATCCAGTTATTGCAAACTTATTTCATATGAGGGTTGATAACTGAGACAGATAGGGAACAGTCCTTTCTCTGGTCCAGTCTCCGTCACCCACTAATAATCTATTACTCTAATTATCTTAACCTACAATATTTTATCCTTGGAAACCTCCATGATACTGTGTCTGTGTTAAAACACATTACAAGAGACAAAAATACTTTAGTTTATTTCCTGTAATTCCATGAATGATAAAGGTGCTAAAACACTTTCTCAGAATCTGACTCCGACCTGAATTATCTGTTCACTCTATCATCAATTTCATTCATACCACTCATTTTCTTTTCTCTCTAATTCATGTTGTTTCTGGCTAGGCGGAGATGAATACAAAGTGTGAAAATGCGTGCAATAATGGAAGTGGTGTAGGTCCGCCAGAGAAATGTGACTGACACAAAGGCAGAGAGACTGTCTTGTTTAACTCACAGTAACTCACTCAGTAAACGATAGTGTTGCCTGCTGTTTGTTTGTGTCACTGAGTGTTTCTAATAGCACAGCCAACAAGTCCATGCAGGCCTCAAATGGGTTATAATTTGGATTAGTGGGTACCAAGTGGGTAAAGACTTACAAAGAGCAATGTACTATAAGTGGGACTCATTTGGGTTGAAGATGTAGGTCACATATACTGTGCGGGATTCAGATAGTTCAAAACAGGTATTTTACCCACTCCCCATTTGTGGAAGTGTGCATTCGGACTTCTGTGGGTAACTTTCTGCTAAAACTGCAAAAATTAGGCTTTTTTGGCCTAAATTGTGTACCGTTTGTGGCGTCAGTTGACTATAATCTAGTTTAGTCTCCTGCTCTGGCTTTTTTCTGTTATGTTGAATTTCAACCATTGGTAAAATTCAAAAACATTGTGTTGTGTCAGATAAATATAGTTTGTAAATTCTTAGAGTATATTATATATATATAGTGAGACCATTTAATTCTACACTGGTTTTAGATTAGTTCGCCACAACCCTAGGTGGATGTAACCCTAGCTTGCAGAAAACCCTAGACCAAAACGGTCTATATATGTATGTATATATATATATATATATCTAAAACCAGTGTAGAATTAAATGGTCTCACTCATATAGCGCTTTTTAACCTTCACGGTTCCCAAAGTGCTTTACAGCTAAGTCTCATTCACCCCTTCACTCACACATTCACACACCAATGGCGACTGAGCTGCCATGCAAGGTGCTGGTCAGGAGCAACTTAGGGTTCAGTGTCTTGCTCAAGGACACTCCGACATGACGGGGTGGAGCCGGGGATCGAACCCTGCCCCACCTCCCTTGTGACAGTGCTAACCCCTGCACCACCATGACACATTTGTATTTTCCTTTCCACTCTTCTAGACCACACACCCGCTCATGACATTAGCGTAACCTCTCTAATCTTATCAACCCCACCCTCTCTGGTGTGATTCAAGTCTCAGCTTCCCGCAAGACTGAGTTCATCTCTCACTTCTCCATATCTTACTCGCTCCTCATTTCTCCACCCACCGGCTGACACCACCTGTCATATATCCACCTCTTCATCCCTTATTCTAACTCCCTTTTCACCACTCTCCCAACAAAGTACTACTATTCCTCCTGACCTCCTTTCTTTCCTCACCCACCTCGTCAATACATCTTTGACAACTGGTTGTCTGTTTCCTAACACACTACAAGCAGCTAGAGTGAACCCTCTTTTAAAGAAACCCACACTCAAGCATTCTGATGTAAAGAATTGCAGACCTGTCTCTCTTCTTCCATTTTTTTTCTAAAAGACAATTTTAACTTGTGTCTGTTTGGGTTATCTATAGGGGGTCATGCATGAGTGTGTGTGCACATATGTGGTGGATGAGTAATATGAGCGCAACAGCTACCTAAAATGATGATAATGGCCAAGTTTGGCCACTGGAGTGCCTTGTTGGCAATTAATGCTGAGATCCCATGTCATCAAAAAACAAAAATGCTCCTGGGTTATGCAGCTTTGTTGGGACATGTAGAACCTCCAATTTGAAAGATATAGATATAGATATATAGAAGGTAACCTGACCTCTAAACGGTACAAAGTTAAACATGGTACATCTCTTCAAATTTTAAAGCAAGTTTAGTTTTTATTTATCAATTTTTTACAGTTTCAAAAAAAATAAAAAAAATGGAAAGGGCCCTGTGCAAAAGTTTGGGAAACCTGTCAGTTAGTACTTTGTAACTCCTCCTGTGGAAGCTATAACAGCTTGCAAACTCTTCCTGTAGACAGCTAAGAGTCTTTCAATTCTTGCCATTCTTCCTACTAGAACACGTCTAGCTCAGAAAGATTCTTCGGCCTCCTTGCATGCACGGCAAGTTTGAGATCTCTCCACAGATTTTCAATAATATTCATGTCTGGGAACTGCGGTGGCCATTCCAAAACCTTCATCCGTCTTTCCTGGAGGTACTTAATGGTTGGTTGAGGTAGGCTTTGGATCATTGTCTTGCTGATATACCCAACCTCTTTTCAACTTCAGCCTCTAGAATTTATTGATATTTGATGGAATCCATTCTTCCTTCCACCCGCACAATATTTCCTGTTCCACAACCCCAAAGCATAATGGATCCACCTCCATGCAGTTGGCAAGGTGTTCTTCTCTACAAATGCTTCGCCCCAAACATACCGTCTTTGTTTGTGACCAAAAAGTTCCATTTTGGTGAAGTCCAAAGCACATTGTTCCAAAAGGCTTCAGACTTCTGAAGGTTTTCTTTTGCATACTTTAGACACTTCATTTTGTGTTTTTCTTGCCACTCTGCCATGTAGGTCTTTGTTGTTTAAAGTGTGTTGTACTGTTGTCCTGTGAACAACTACACCTGCATCTGCTACTCTTTTTCGCCGCTCTTTTGCAGTGATGTGTGGGTTTTTCTGAGCATTTCTCACCAGGTCTCATGCCATTCTATCTGATACAACTGTTCCAGTAATCTTCCATTTTCTGATAATGTTCCTGACAGTGGAAATAGGGAGTTTGAAACGCTGAGGGAGTTTTCTGTAGCCTTCTCCTTGCTGGTGGAAGTGAACTATCTTGATTCTGACATCCTTGGACAACTGGTTAGAGGAACCCATGGTTGCCAACACCAGACAAGAACAGCCACTGCAGCCAGATACTTTAGAGGGCATGGCGTTGCTTCAGAATATATAGTTCAGCTCTGGAATTAAATTCACCTGGCTCATTAAAGGCCTAACAAGTAAATCACCAGGGTCTGGGCCTTGGTAAATATTGTTTTCAAAAGTAACAAAGAATTATCCAAAAGGTTTCCCAAACTTTTGCACAGGGCCTTTTTCTTTTTTCTATTATTTTTGTAAATGTAAAAAATTGAAATAAAAAGTAATCTTGTTTGAAAACTTGAAGAGATGTGTAATGTTTAACTTTGTACCGTTTAGAGGTCAGGTTAGCTTGTTCACTTAGATATTCATTGTAAAAGGCGTTTTGATTAGAGTTGCCCAAATTTTTGCACCCTCCTGTATGTTTTTATTCTCTGTGGTTAGGAGATGTGTCTTTTTCGACTGTAATGAGTCTACAGCCATGCTAGCGGCTCTGTGAGGCTGTAATTAGGCATATCAGCGCTACTAAATGCTGATATCAACATGCTAACATGCTAACATGCTAACGATGACAATCCTACCATGCTGATGTTTGGCAGGTATAATGTTTACCTTTGTCACCATCTTAATATAGCATGTTAATATTCACGCAAACACATGGCACAGCTGATGCTGATAAGAATGCCATTAGTTTTGCAAAAATGTGGTCATAAAACAAAGTATTGGACAAACTAAAATTCTTACTAAATGATGGCGCTAGATGAGAAGTAAGAGGATTACCAAGGTTATTACAATTCATCCTGAGGGGAACATGTCTGAACTATACAACAACTAGTTGCTGAGATATTTCACTAAAAAACACAAGTGGGAACCTCATGGTGGTGCTAGATGAAAAGTCAGGGGAGTCAGTAGGTTTCATCCTCTGGGGACCATGAATGTCTGTACAAAATGTGATGGAAATCCATCAAATAGTTGTTGCGATACCAAAAATGTGACCAACACACCAGCAGACAGACCAACATTGACATCCTTGGAGCCACACTGCTAGCATGGCTAAAAATGTGTCACTCTGTACAGAAAAACCACTGCATCATCAGCAGCTTGCTGATGAGTTAGTTATGTTGTGTTTTCTTAGATGAATACACCTTGGTTGGGTGTCATATTGTTGTTCTACATACTACCCAGCTGCCATAACAAAAATATTGTGCAATGTGAGCTAAAAAAAAACCCCTGCTAGCTGGTGCACACGCCTCGAGTGCTGACCCAGAACAAACAGTTGTGAATAGAGACGTACAGTACATCATGTACATACATGTGGCTTTGGGTGTCTTGATTTTAAGAAACAATGCACTATTTTATCTCCTCTAATCTCTGCTGACTGGGTTGGTACTTGAGGAACGTGTTTGTGCCAGCTGAGAAAGTTGACTAGATCCTACAGATTAACTGTGCGCTGAGTGATGCGTGAGTGATAGAACACAGTGGTCTGTACATGGCAGCAGAGACGCAAATCTCAAAGGCAGAAAAGTTACCTTCAGCCGAGTGCTGTTCCTGCATATGCAACTCAACATGCTCCTGCAGGATGAGACAGCTGCTGCAGACCACTGCACACATGGGGCAGGAGAACAGCTTCTCTGTAACAAATACAGGACGATTCAAGTCAACGGTGACTTTAAAGTTTGAAAACAGTTTGAAAAAGTTTAGAATTACCTTTTCTTGGTGAAGACAGCCGCTTCTGTTTGGCTTTGCTGTACTCAGATTGAATTCCATTATTGTCCTCATTATGATGCCTGACAGACTCCTGTCTTGTTTTAGGGCTCTGTGTTGTTGAAGTGATCGGTGCAGTCTCTCCAGGTGATGAACCCCTGCTTTCTGGTGTACCATTCTGTCTAGGTTGCACTGAGTCTGTGGTGACACTAGAGGCACCGGTGGGTGTTGCTGCACCGGCTGTATCGCGGCTGTCCCCAGCCGAGCAGGATTGAGAAAATAATAACTTTGGGGCTGTTTGGGGTGTCTCGCTCTCAGTTACACCAGTGTTTGTTCCAGCAGAGCAGCCTGAAGTGGGCGTGACGTGAGCTGGATCCTGCGCTCTGTGCTGCTTCTCTGGGTGTGCAGAGCTGATGTGGAAGCAGAGTTCATCGTAGGACACTCCAGACAGGGAACAGAGGGGGCAGTGCATGTCATTTTCCAGGTGGCTGAGAAGGAGATGTGTCTTCATGTCCTCTTCAAACATTATCTCCTCGCCACAGATTTCACAGGTCAGCATGGCAGCAGGCTACAAACACAGACAGAGTTACTTTCACTTGCCTATGTAATGGCTTGTCATCACAGTATCAGCAGAATTGTGTCAGATGCACTACGTATGGAAAAGTGCCAGGTACTGAAGGTTGGCACCAAATGCTTCTTCAGTCTTTGCCTAATTAAAATTTGCGACAAATTACCTGATTTAAATCATTAATAAGGTTTGTTGTGCAGTGAACTTCATTAGGGCAAAGTTTCTGTATTGTTTGTTAGGAAAGCATGAAGCACTAGTGCAGTAACTCCAGCTGCACAAGTGGAAATAATATTAGCATAGAAGAATAGGGGAAGCTGGCGAGGCTTCTTGTCCTTGTCAGTAGTGAAGCTTACTGGTTGGTCTTTGGGCCTGCACACTGTGGTTGGAACTGGTACCTGAACCTGCTGGTGAAGCTCCTGCTTGTGTCACACAGGTGGCATGTCTGTCTGCAGCTCTCCATGGCAACAATGAAGCAATGACGGGGAAACAAAAAAACCCACGATAACATAGCCATTTAAGGTGCTGAAAATCGTATGGTTTTTGGTGATATTTTCTGTACCAAAACTCAGACATCATAATCAGTCATACCTAATTACAGGATGTCTTGCACCCACACATACATAGCAGTACTAGACTTATAAGGCCAGGGTAGTATACAAAAACAGAACACATGAATTATCATCAAATATAAGAGTTGACAAAACATTTGCTTGATGATGTCTTCCAGAAGGGTGGCCGTTTTTAGTGTTTTATTCAATTACGGAGATTGTTAAGTCTGAAATTGGGAACATAGTTTCTTCTTCATGTATGTAAACATTTCCTTAGCAGGCAAAGATATGTTACAGTCATCAACCATTCTGTTATCGTTATGAATAGATACCACCATGTATTAGAAAATATTAATTGATTTGCTAAAGAAGATAAACATTAACGAAGACACATCTGACAAAATGTAGCCGTTTAAGAACATTCTATTCTATTTTTTTTACAAAATGAGCATGAAGGATAAAGATCTTTATACGTACTGATCAATTGGTTACATGGATAAAAGTAAGGCAATATTTTAAAGTGAAATATTAAAAGGTCCCATATCATGCTCATTTAAGCTCTATATTTTTATTCCAGGACTCCACTAGAGTAGCTTTGCATGATTCACAGTTGAAAGAAGTCCTTATGTATCTTGTCCTGGCCCTTCCTGCAGCCCCTCAGTTCCCCCCTCTGTCTGAAACAAGCCGTTTGAGACAAACTGAACAACCTCCAAAAACTTGAAGAGCAGTCCTGAGCAGAGCGCTCCAATAACTTAGACAGACTGAGCGGGTGGATGAGCGTCCCTGTACTTGGTGGGTGGCGCTGTGTCTGGAGCAGATGACCTGCTGGGGGGAGTGGCTGAGGGCAGTGACTGTATAGTTGTGACATCACAACCTCACGGAAGTCCTGACAGCTGGTTTAAAGGCACAGTGTCTGAATACGGGCTGTGTGCATTTCTCTGTTTTAATACTTTCACAGTATTTATACAGCACCTAGACCTAGACCCTAGACCTTATAATCAAACAAGACATGGAAACCTCACTTTTATAATATGGGACCTTTAAAGTTGAATGTGTCTTTGACTCTGCTGAATGGAATCACCACGTATGCGGTCTACAAGATTTTTTTTTGCTGTTTGGTGTTCTGTGTATATGACGAAATAACTTCAAGGTTTGTATCAAGAGCTAAAGAAATGTTTACATAGAGTGTAACGTTGCCACGGTCAAAACTATCTTAAATATGCAGATTTTTTTTTAACGGAACTTGGCATTTGAGGCACATTATTAGCGCTGCTGAACACCTACGGACGCTTTGAAATGTGTAATTGGAATAACGGTGTCACAACGACTCATATAACATTACATGACCACATGAATGTCGCACAGTGCAGACACTAACAGCTCCACACTCCCTGTCTTTGTCTTAACAAGCAGAACATCTACTCACGGGTAATGCAATGAACCCAGTGTTCAAATGGAGGATAGAGGTATGTTTCGCTTTCCTTTTTGCAGCTTCGAAACCTTACTTACTGGTTTTGATCAATTCAGGCTCATGGCGCCACCATAAAACTGTGACTTCCGGTTCAAACTTTCACAATAAAATAATTTCAATGCATAATTTATAGTGTAAATGGAAAATTTTGTTGGTTTATTTGTTTTGGTTTTTGGAGGGTCTTTTTTTGTTTCGAGGACCTATTTTTTATTTTATTTAAAACTATGTTAGATGGAATATGGCTGACATTACAAAACCATAATGTCAATTAAATATCAAAGGATTTGGTGCTATTTACACACCGAAAGATTCAAAGGTTTTAGCTTAAATCTTTTTGTTTGTTAAACATGTAGTAAAAATGCAAAATAAGAGCTGACCGAAATACGTAACATAAACATGCTGGGCAAGTGTATGTTGTGGAAATGTGGTAAACGTCTGCCCCACAGAGGATGAGACTGTCCCTCCTCAACGTGTAATTTTTTGAAGAATAAAAATGCACAATTTCCGGTTTAACTTTGGCTGACTGACCGGCCGACAGCTGACGGAAGTGGCGTGAGGTGCAGTAGTGTTGTTGACGCGAGGGGTTTGTTGGGAAAGTTTTAATAGGACGCCATTTTGCTCTTAGAAACAGATTGAGAGGAGCAAAGGTTGCAGCTATTAAACACTCGCACGCATTTTCAGGTACATTTTCTTCAGCGGGTAAGAACCTGTATTATGGCAGTGTGGCGTGGGAACTGATGTTGCTGTCATTCCAATAAAATACATCTGAAATATCTGACACAACGCAGCATTAGCTAAGGAGCTAGCCGTGAAGCTAGTTTTAGTTACTGACCAGGAATAGCCCATATACTTGTTGTGTTGTACGGCGGGATGTTAAGTTAACGTTATTAAAACCCAGTAAGGCAAAGTGTTACTGGATGGATTAACGGCAGCTGTGTGCATTGAGTTTTCATTTAAACAGGTTCAATTCAGGTCATGCTCGCATTCGATGTGTGCCTCGGCTGTTTGTACAGCTAGCTAGTTTTTGGATAGGAGTTTGGCATGACCTTCTTCCTGTACAGGAGAACGGCTGGTATCCAGCTGCTTAAATACAGCGTACACCTGAAAAATCTCCCTAGCTGTCTGTCATAATGCACAATGATATATCAACAGATGACTAACGTTAGAGAAGGCGATTACAGTGACTTTAATAAGTATTGTCCAAATGTCCAAAGTTGTGTTGCTTGTCAGAAACCCTGGATTTGTAGTAAATAATCATCACAAGGTCAGTCTGGATGTAGAGGCAAACATTGCACCACCTCAGCTCTTAGCTGTGTATTAAATTATGTTATTGCCGGTTTAGACAATGTAAAATGTCCATATCTCAGAGATTTATCAAAAACCAGTTAATCCTTCTTTGTTTCTATATTATACTCAATCAGCTTGAATTGGTTTCAGAGCTGTTTGTCAGACAGAAATGGGTGTGAGGTTCGGGTTTCCCAACCTCAACAACTGTCAGGTGCCGGTCCTGTTGACCATTTATAGGAACGATATATGCAGTATATTGTATCTCTGTCTAGAACCAAATGTTGTTGCTGAGTCATAGATCCCCAACATTTGATGATGTTTGTATTTGATAAGCAAACGCACCCCGATCTTCACTGCCCGTCCTTCAACCCTGACCTTTCAGACAGGATGGCGAGTCCGGGGAAAGACAACTACAGGATGAAGAGCTATAAGAACAAAGCGTTGAATCCTCAGGAGATGCGTCGAAGGAGAGAGGAGGAAGGAATCCAGCTACGCAAACAGAAGCGAGAGGAGCAGGTAAACACTCTCCCCTCAAACCACTTGATTAAAACCCTTTTTACATTCGATTGAATGAAATGAAACAGTGTTTAGCATTAAAGATGGACTTTGTCCAGCTCGCTGTAGGTGTTTTGAAACTCTAGGCTTGTCACAGTTATGTCTCAAAACAATAACAGAAGGAAATGTCAGATTTGGGGCATTTGGGTCCCTACAATACTGAGGAGTATATCTATTTGTGTGCTTGATAAGTATTAACGATAGTATATTAGATAGAGTACTGCTGTCCCCAGTTTTCAGAAGTGACATCAGTGGATTTGATTATTATGCCTGGTGTATTTATTTGAATGAAACCACTTGTAGTAAGTGTCTGGAAGTCTGTAATAAGTCTTAAAATGCTTGACAATGTGTTTTCATAATTACATGGTTACAGTGGAACCTCTTTGCATTTTTTACATACAGTGGCATGCAAAAGTAAACCTTATGTTACTGTGAATAGCTAAGTGAGTAAAAGATGACCTGATATCCAAAAGGCGTAAAGTTAAAGATGACACGTTTCTTTTAATATTGTAAGCAAGATTACTTTTTTGTTTCCATCTTTTATAGTGTCAAAATAACCAAAAAGGATAAGGGTCCGAAGCAAAAGTCTGGGCACCCTGCATGGTCAGGGCTTAGTAACACAACCTTTGGCAAGTATCACAGCTTGTAATCACTTTGTGCCCAGCTAAGAGTCTTTCAATTCTTGTTTGGTGGATTTTCGCCCATTCTTCCTTGCTAAAAGGCTTCTAGTTCTGTGAGATTCTTGGGCTGTCTCGCATGCTCTGCTCTTTTGAGGTGTATCCACAAATTTTCAATGATGTTTATGCAGAGCTTTTCCATAAGCGACAGCTGCCAGCCAAACAGGCGACTGCTCATTGAAGTCCAGCTACTTTATGATATTCATTTTTGATTGTCATAAAATAGTTTTACCCAGTTGCGAGTCGCTATGCATGTACATTTTTACAACCACTAGCCTCCGCTTCAAAACAATGGGATCATGATGATGGAGAAACGTGCCCATCTGTCTGCATCAGTCCCTCCCCCACATGCCCCGGGACCCCCATAGCCGGCTACCTTTTCCCCACTCGCTGGCTACTCCATATCCTTGTGGAAATCCCTGTTTTTAGGTCGGGGACTATGAGGGCCATGGCAAAACCTTCAGCTTGCACCTCTTGAGGTGGTCCATTGTGTGTGTTTAGGATCATTATCCTGCTATCCAGGAGCCATCCTCTTATTTAAGTTATTGTGTGTGTGTGTGTGTGTGTGTATATATATATATATATATATATATACACACACACCCTGTGCTCCAGATTGCCAGTTCGGCATGGTGGAGCAGTGGTTAGCACTGTCGCATGGGAGGTAGAGCGGGTTGGGGGTTCGATCCCCGGCTCCCACCCGCAATGTCGAAGTAGCATATAAGTGAGTCATATTTGTGCAGGTACAGGAATAGTGCACCTCCACTCCACAGTCTGCTAAATCTTCCTGAAGGTCTTTTAGCAGTTATGATTTGCCTTTCTAGCAATCCTACGAGCAGTTCTCTCGGAACTTTTTCTTTTCTCAACTTCCTGTTAACTGACGTTTCTTAATTACATTGTGAACGGGGGAAACGGCTACCTGAAAACACTCTGCTACCTTCTTATAGCCTTCTCCTGCTGTGTGAGCATCAATTATTGTAGTTTTCAGAGTGCAAGGCAGCTGCTTAAAGGAGCCCATGGCTGCTGATTGTTGTGACAAGGTTTGAGGGGAGTAAATTTGCGTCTGGCCTTTTCCTACGATGATTGTGAACAAGCCTTAGTCCTAACATCTGAGAAGGGGTGCCCCGGGAGCTCACCTGGTAGAGCATGTACCATCAAAGCTGAGTCCTTACTGCAGCAGCCCGGGCCCTTTGCTGCTTTTCATCCCCTCTGTCTCACTCGCCTTTCCTGTCTCCCTCTGCAGCTGTCACTATCCAGTGAAAAAAGAATCTAAAAAATGGCTTGTCTTTTTTCACTCTAAAATTGTACAATTGTACTGATGTTGCTTAGTTTTGTAAAGAATGTTTCATCTTTAACTTTATGCCTTTTTGGTGATCCATTCATCTTCTACTCACTGAACTATTCACAGTAACAGACGTTTTGACCAGGGGTGCCCAAACCTTTGTGTGGTGTGTTTGGTGTCACGATCCGTTTATCAAGCCAAGGTGGTCTGTACAGCAGATTAATCATGTGACTCCGTGCCCACAGCTGTTCAAGAGGAGAAATGTGTGTGTACCTTCAAGTGATGAATCAATGCTGGAATGTCCAATCCAGGATCCAGACATCAGCTCCACAGTGCCTGTTGCAGGTGTAAGTGTTGGTTTACTGTTGTGTTCTTTCTTTAAATGTACTTATCTGGCCCCAGTATCAAACTTATCTGTCTAAGCTCACATTTGTTTTCTATAACTGTGATTGGCTGCGATCTGAACATGATTTATGAATATTTGTCTAATGTTGACATTTGTGCAGGATGGAGTTATAACTCCAGATATGATTCAGATGATCTTCTCTGAAGACCCAGACCAGCAGCTTATTGCTACACAGAAATTTAGGAAATTACTCTCCAAAGGTTTGTGTTGCATCCAAGAATTCCAATATATGCATAATTTTATTGGATCTGAAGTTTATGTAATAATCGCTCACAGCTTTTTTTTTAGATATCTGTTGTACCACTCTCTCACTGATAAACATAATGAAGATTAAACTGAAAGAAAAGTGTGCGAACTTTTGAAACTCACACTATTCACACACACATTCAATGAGAGATGAGTTGTGCTCTGTTCTTCCGTGCAGAGCCCAACCCGCCCATAGATGAGGTCATTTCCACTCCTGGTGTTGTAAATCGTTTTGTGGAGTTCCTGAAGAGGAGTGAAAACTGCACACTGCAGGTGAGAGCTTCACAACACAGCCCAGGGCCTGAACGTGCAAAGCTATGATTAGCAACACAAGGCATTGTAGGATTCCAGGCAAGATGGGACTGACCAGTGATGCGAAAAAAACTTAATTTGCATAAAGTTGAAGCTATTTACTTGCAGTGGAGGGGAAGGTTTGTTGTACTTCCTGGGATCCCTCTTTTCTACATCCCTGGCCTCCAGTGTGCTGCGGCACAACGTCACGTCAGTTGGAGAAAGTGCAGGTTTCGTATCTATGCTATGTTTGCTAATGAGCGAGCTACTCGCTAGCATGGAAATGTGACAGGCACAGTGACAAGCCAGAGATTCCCACATGTTGAGCATTTACTTGTGGTGTGACGGCCGGGTTCAAACAAAGGCTTATGAATAACTCAGACCGACCTAACGTTTTTCTGTTATGTTGGCTAACTAACTTATCAATATCACTTTGCACTGTGTGCGTGGTCAGTTTGGTTTTTAGGCGTCCAACTAGGGCTGGTTTTGGGGTCAAGGTTCACTATGTCTTGAGAACAGCAGGGAAAACATTTTTGAAATTTATTTTGAAAAATGTCAACAGTGGCTCATTGGCCATAATTCTTACTGTAACACTTAATGCACTCAAATACTGACATATTGTCAAGTAAAACCTACATACTGTATGTCAATAATGCTCCACCCCAGACTCTGACCTGTTGATAATCCCTGATTAACTAACAAAGCAGGCACAGTGGAATGACTAACATGCACACCGAAGGCACATTGTGGTGGGGCTCAAGCACGTTGACCAGAAACTTAAATTGCTCCCATACAGTGGATAAAAATGTCTGAGCCGACTAGCATGTGACAGCTGATAGACAACAACTGGTGCGCTGCCAAAACGTTCCCGGTAAAACTTGCGCTCTAGAATTTCTCTGTGCCAGCAGTGGAGATAAATCCTTCAAGTATCGATAAAATGCCCCGGGTTACAAATGTAGGTTTCTTGGGAACACAAGAGTCATTCGCACCAATGCACCCAAAACAATTTTCACATTCGCTTCATTTTTTAGTAGTCGAGATAAATAAACTATTTTGACAGAAGTTCTGCTGGTCTGTGTGCATTATGAAATGACAGTTACGTGTCCTGATTGAAAAAAATAGTATTCAGATTTTATTTACCTGGGCGGGTCGGCGATGTTACGCAATTAGTTTGCTTCCAGTGGGTCTTAGTACGAACGACTCTCGAGTTCCCCCTAAATTTGTAACCCGGAGCATTTTATCTGTACTTGAAGGGACCAGAGAATGAGACTTGTGGATTGGAAAATATGGTTATTGTTGCAAATGCTATGAACAAGCTAAAAAAAAAAAGCTAAAGCTGACTCTGCGTAACTGAGGCACATACAGTATCTCTAGAATTGAGCAAATTCTTGTAGACCTACTGGCTGAGACAGCAAGTACATCTTATGTTTCAAAATTCCTTAGTAATCTCCAAGCGAAGTCAATTTGCCCCTGCGCCTTGAAAATGAAAAGTGTGCCCCTTAATAGTTGTCTGTGACCCTAAAGGTTTTCATTTAGGTGCACCAGTACCCCTAACAATAAATGTGAGCGTAGCGCCCTGGTTACTAAACAAATAGCTTATGTTCACCTTGTGATGAACATATGTGTCCAGAATTCAATTTCTGGCTCTCAAAGACGTGGTACATCTCAAAAGAATAACTTGCACCAGTCAAAGGAGTTCATCTCTGAAGTGTCACTTCAGCAGTAGAGAACATAATAAGTTGTAATTTGGGGCAGCATGGTGGATTGCACTGCTGGACTGGAGGTATGAGACCAAGCCATTAAGGTTGAAAAGTGCTATATAATTGAAGTCCATCCCCCATATTGCTTGATCCATTTGTAATTTATCATGAAGTAGAAAGAAGAAAGATGGTCACGTTTTTAACTTGGCAGGTTGACATTTTTGTGTGTATTATGTTTGTTTCCAAAAGTTTGAGGCAGCCTGGGCACTAACCAACATCGCCTCAGGTACCTTCCTGCACACCAAGGTGGTGATTGAAACAGGAGCCGTTCCCATTTTCATTGAGCTGCTGAATTCCGAGTACGAGGACGTCCAGGAACAGGTGAGAGCCTCCAAGATTATATTTTAAATATGGGCTCCAAGTGTCATCATAGACCATAAAACAGTTCTCATTTGAAAGTTACTTTCTGCTTGCAGTGTTGAAGTTCTGCAAGATTTCTGTTTTTTGTTTGTATTGTGTGATAGTAGTCTGGTAAGGCCCAAAAAGGAATAACAATATTAGCTGTTTTCCACGAAATCACACTTCCTCGCAGTGTTTATCTAAACACATGTCCTGCGTTATCAATTGCTGCAAACGAGCTGTTGCATTTCTTTCCCCTGAGTGCCCCTGAACTTGGATTTAGTATCGTCTCCTAAGCAGTGCTGAAATTCAGGTTTAAGAACTCGGCAGTACAGCGCAAAAACAGAATCTGTGACAATGGATACACTTTAAGTTATAGGTCCTTAAGTTCCTGTAGTGGAAAAGGCATATACATTGATTGATATCCCAATATAAAATTGCATATACCTTGATAGAGGCGTTTATCCATATCACTCACTCCTAGCACCACTCACTGGGCTGTTGTTTATCGTTTATTCAAATTCCGGAGTTGAAAACAGTGCTTCCTAAATTATTCACAAAAATCAGTTTCAGAGGTCATACAGCTGCAGAAATGCACACAATTTTATATCTACAGTGTCTAGTTTTAGTAGTCTTCATGTCAAGGTCAGGGGTTTTTGAGAGGCAGCGAGTCACATCACAACCTTTTAACAGTTCACCGATTGGTGCAGCACATTGTCAGTCAGACGCTGAGGCATGTTGACTGTGTTTTCAGGCGGTGTGGGCGTTGGGAAACATAGCAGGAGATAATGCTGAGTGCAGAGACTACGTGCTGAACTGTGGCATCCTGCCATCTCTTCAACAGTAAGTGTCCTTCCTCTCCTCTGTCTGAATGCGTCAAATATTATGTGAAAATATATATGAGATATATATATATATATATACACAATATATATGTGATTACATCTGGACCCTGTGTTGTCATTTGTAGGCTACTCGCTAAATCCAACCGTCTCACAACAACCCGCAATGCAGTGTGGGCTCTGTCCAACCTGTGCAGAGGGAAGAACCCCCCACCGGATTTTGCCAAGGTGAGTCCACGTGTCATAGCTTTGCATAGCAAATGGAATACTGGAGCCCATTTACCTAATTTCTGCTTGCAGCGTTAATAGAATGCTGCAGGAATGAGTCCTAAAACCCAGAAATGAGTTTGGGATTCCCTCGTCTCTAAGTCAGTGGGTTTTGAAGCTTTTTACGTGGCTTAAAAAAGGGGGCTGCTAACAAGTGGCTAAATGAGACTACAGAGGTTGTCGCGGACATTAAACGTCTTCATGCCGAACACGGAAAGTCATCTACTCACTAGTCCTGCCTTTACAGCCTCGTTGTGTTTATACTCTATATCTATCTGTCTATATATCTATATCTATCTATATTCTCTTTAAAGTGAAGCTTAGCGGTGGTGATGTTGAAGTAATGCGACCGTGGCGGAGTTCCTTTATAGCCTAACGTTAGCTTTTTACTTCTGGTGAGTCCATTTACGCGTCAAAAATCATAAAAGTGATGTTCATTAGTGAAGATTATCTTGCTGAACAAAACATTTAAGTATCATAAACTTTTGTTTTGCCACAGAGCTTATTTTCTGCAATAATCCCAAATCCCATGGAACAATCCCATTGGCTTGTAGTCGAGGGAACCAGGAGATGCTAACTTCAGGGTTGGCCTACAGAAATACGTCATACCTGCAACACTCAGTTATTGAATTGTTCATCCAGCTCTGTCTCGGTGTCTTTGTTGTCCCTGTCTCTGGTGTGTGTCAGGTGTCTCCTTGTCTCAGCGTGCTGTCCAGGCTTCTATTCAGCAGTGATCCAGATGTGCTGGCTGATGCTTGCTGGGCTCTGTCCTACCTGTCTGACGGCCCCAATGAAAAGATCCAGACGGTCATTGACTCCGGGGTCTGCCGCAGACTGGTGGAGCTGCTCATGTAAGTACTAACTAACAAGTCCACATAGGACAATAGTCATTTCCTGATTCACTAGAGGAAGAACAGGCAAAATATCAGGCTGACATGTGACAAAGCATGGCCAGGTGTCCCGTTACAGTAAAGAGTCTATTATTTTCTAATAGGACATTATCACAGCTGCATTATCATGTTCATACAGAAAAGTCAGTAGTCAGTGTAACACATGGTTGGATTCCTTTCAGTGGTGAGATATCTAGTATTGTAGTGTGAAGCTGTTGATGCTGTAGTTGCCTGCAGTTTATTGTACCTTGCACACTGATCGGACCAGAGGAACTTTTTCATAGTTCTAAGAACAGTTGGAGGTCCCCTTCCCTTTTTATTGTGTTCGCACTGCAAGAACTAGGAATGATTGTAGTTCTTAGAACACAGTTTTGAGGGACTTTTTTAGCTCCCACTTCAGAGTAGGTACTCTACCAGCACAAGATGAACCTTGTGTGGCGTAAGTGTACGGTGATTGGTTGAACACGAACCAATGCAGCACCGGCAACCGCCATGTTTAGGTGACTTAAGCGTTCCTGTTGGAGGTGCGAATGCAAACAGGAAAAAACGGTCAAGCTCCCCCAGAATGGTTTGGCCCTTAAACACCTATAGGCCGGTGATTTAACGATGTGATTGTGACTCTGTGGGTCATGCTGACTCTGCACTTGCCATCTCCAGTGTAGAGATGTAAGGGGGGGTGGGTTCGCAAAACAACACAACACGTAAACGCAAAATGTAGCCGCGTGGAAAAGCCACTAAGGCTAACTGCACAGGAATATGCATCATCTCTCAGCTAACTTTATGATTGTAATGTGGGCTCATAGTGGGTCAAGGAAAATGTCTAACCAGATGTTCGTGTTTATATGCAATCCCTCATAAAATAGTGTTGAACATGTTGTTTTGTATGAAGAGCAGGCCCTTTTGGTCCAGCCACCCTCACCACCTCCGTCTTTCTGCCTCTGCCTCCATTGTTTGCCATAATGGCCATTACAGGGATCTACTCTCTGTGTTTACGATGAGTCTGACTCATAGACAAGTGTTTTGAGCGATTCATGTAAAAATCATGATTATTTGGAAAGCTGTAGGAGGTTTGCATGTCCTGAAGTGATCTATGTTGCCTTGCACAAGTCCTCGTTTTCCCTGAATCTCTACAACGGAGCTGGCGAGCGCAAAGTTAGCACGACCCATAGAACCGCAATAGCCACAATTATGGGAAATGCACCTGGTAGACATGTACTGGAAATGTTCCTCTAATCAGAAACAAGTAATGTTTGTGATTACAGTGCAGTGGTCTTGAACTGAAATTGTTGGTGTCAATGGGTTTCTACTGTTCTTGTCAGTGGAAAGCTTCTAACCTGAATTAATTTAGGCGTGAACATCTTTTAATTGAATAGTTTCAATTTCTCAATGTTTTTGGCATGAAAACTCTTCAACCTCACCGTCAGTGCCTTTCGCTATAATCTCAGCACTGTACGCTGTGTGAATGTTTTCGTGTGTTTTTTCTAGGCACAGTGACTATAAGGTTGTTTCTCCTGCTTTACGTGCAGTGGGCAACATTGTAACAGGAGATGACATCCAGACTCAGGTAGAGGCCAAGCTACTCACTTTATTTCTTCATTGATTTATTTGGAAGGGATCATGTACAGTATGAAGTGTATTGCTATCTGATGTTTGTTTGTATGCTTGTCATCTCAGGTGATCTTGAACTGTTCAGCACTACCATGTTTACTCCACCTCCTCAGCAGTCCCAAGGAGTCCATCAAGAAGGAGGCGTGCTGGACTGTGTCCAACATCACAGCAGGAAACAGAGCTCAGATTCAGGTAAAGGCCGCTCCACCTGGGTTTAGTGCGTCGTCTGAAGAAGGGCTGCTGCTCTGTGTCTGTGTGGCTGACAGCATTCCTTCTCTTGTCAGAATGTGATTGATGCCAACATCTTCCCAGTACTGATTGAGATTCTTCAGAAGGCGGAGTTCCGCACGAGGAAGGAGGCAGCGTGGGCTATTACTAACGCCACCTCTGGGGGCACTCCTGCACAGATAAGGTAAAACCCATCAGTGTGTGTGGTGTTCAAAACTTTTTGGTAGAATTGGGATCACTTTGATTAATACAAAATGCAGGATTATTCTGATCCCAGCTGAAGGGTAGATTTCAAGGTGGTTTTCAGGATCAAAATGTCATAAAAACTTCAAAATGAATCAAAAATACACTTGAATCATGTAGTTTAAATACATTTATTTACATTTTGCACTTGATTTGTTTAACCATTACTGTGATAAAGTGAAAATTTAATTGAATGTAACGATCAATTATTACTGTAAATGATTTACAGTGAAACAATCGTCAGAGATGAAAAGCAGTCAAAAGTAGTTTTGAACACTTGCATCCCTCATCCCACAACTGGTCGGTGGACATTCAGTTTCGTCAATTTGTGTTAAAGATGTGTATTTGTGTTCAGTTCATACGTTTGTCCTCATTTACTTATTGTGGGTTCAGCTGAAAAGTCTTACAGTTTTAAAAGGTATTAAAGATGGAAGAGCATGGTGGTATTCTGTTGGTCTGTCTCTTCAATTAGAAACACTCAACGTGGCCCCCTGCTGGCTGTTACCTGTTGTTACCATTCAGAGCACTGCTAATGCGGATTTGGTCATCCTAAAAAGTTGGATTCTGGATCCGAGTGATCCCAATCTTTTTCTTTGAAAAACAGGTACACAAGCAGGATGGATTAGCTGATCCTGGCCTGGCCCCTGGTTCTAACCTGGGAACCAGACGAACCTGCAAGCTCATGTTTTATTTGCCCCCCCCCCCTTCCATTCAGACAGATTTCCATCCGACCTGATTCAGGTCGGGCCAATCACAACGGTTTATCTATTATGGGGAGGGTTTAAGTACCATTTAGTCATTTTTCCCCAACTCCCACACATCATAGCACTACATCATTTTCAGCTGCTGAAGCTGCAGCGGGAGCCAGACCAAAATCAACACTAACAGTCCAGACATAGTTTGATCTGCCCCTCGATAATGTTTTGAAATAAAACGGGCTTGTATTTACAGTGAGGGGAAAAAAAACTATCTATTAAAATCAATTTAAATATTTCATGTGATTGTCGTTTCTCTTTGTGTGAACAGATATCTGGTGTCTCTGAATGCCATCAAACCCATGTGTGACCTGCTGACAGTGATGGACTCAAAGATCGTGCAGGTGTCTCTGAATGGTCTGGAGAACATCCTCAGATTAGGAGAACAGGAGGCGAAACAGAACGGAACAGGCATCAACCCGTACTGTGCCCTCATTGAGGAGGCTTACGGTAAATCGCTCACTTTTTTGCTGTTTCCGCACCAGAACTGTATCTGTGAGCAGAGGTCTTAGAATCCGATTAATTTATAGTTTTCTTGTCACAATACATTTATCATCTAAATGAAGTCCAGTCCAGAAAAGGATAAAAAAGAGTAGTTTTTACTGTTTGACACATAACACATTCACATTCATCATCAACTGCTGAATGTCCACTAAATGTTGTGTTTTTTTCTAACTTCTTTTTATCATTAAGAAAAATGTTATCTTTTTTTAAGAAATATATCTAAAAGGACTACTGATCATTTATCATAATATAAAGTTTTCAATCAGAACCAAAAAGAAAATGTGAAAAAAAGCTCCCAGGACATAAATGTCTGAAGTTTGATGCCTTCAAATGAGTTCCACTCCCACTTTATATTGTGATTGAAGCATTAACTGCAAAAGACAGTCATATAGAATCATTTGTAATTGCTTTCACCTCTTCAGCATTAGTATCATTGAACCATTCTGACCCTCCAAAGTGCAAAAACAGTATTATTATTATTATTAATATTATTAAACATTATGATGGATCACCTGCTGAAACGTGATGCTGCAGTTGACTTCCTTGTTTACACTGTCAACTGCTGTTTGATTCGAAGCTGCCACAGGTGTTACTAATTCTTACCATACACTAGAAGACTTTGGAAAGACTTTGATTTTGCAGAGGATTTTGCAAAGTCTGGGGATCTTGCAGGGTCACTATTTACAAGACTACAACTAGATTCCTACAAATGCATATATATAGTACAATTACTGTGATCGGCCACCGTCAGTAATGAATACACACATTATTAAACCATTAATAAAACCAATAACGAACAGCAGTAAAAGTCAGACAACCTTATCATACTTGTCACTAGTGGTGACAAAACATTAAACAACTATACATATTAGCAGTTTGAATTAAACTAAAGCTCCCTGCGCTCTGGGGAAGATTTTACACCAAACTCACTTTTAAGAAACATAGCATATTAAAGATTCCTTAAGTTTTCTCTGAAAACATATCACTCTAGAAATACAAGATAAAGTGCTTTCCATTTCCACAGTCTTCTTGTCAATTCGGCGTCAATATAATTCATAAAGACGAACTGTATTTCCGTACAAACTTTGCGTCTTGAATTTTGTCACCTCGACTTGCTTCCGGGCCATTTTTGCGGGACAAGATCGTGGGAGTGAGAGGCGAACCATTTCAAAAAGTAAAGTTTAGTTAACATCACTTACATTTGACTGGTGAGCCCAATTTACTAACTCACTACACTACAAACAGCTGGTGCAGCTGGTCATTTACAAGTGCTCAGTTTAAAAACAATTGGCTAACAGTGCATGTTCTGCTCCACCAGCCTTTTAATGCTGTTGTTGTTTTTGTTGTGATTTGGCGCTATATAAATAAAACTGAATCGAAATACAGTTTTAGAAAGGTGGTGCTAAAAACACAGTTGTGGCATTACTCATGCTACAGCTTAGTTGCTCCTGTCCTGTCCTATACTATATGTATATATATTTGTGTGAAGTATGCTATAGAAATAGAATGAGCTGTGTATATGTGGATGCGCACTCCTTCAGGCCTGGACAAGATCGAGTTCCTGCAGAGCCACGAGAACCAGGAGATCTACCAGAAGGCCTTTGACCTGATCGAGCACTATTTTGGCGTGGAGGAGGAGGATGCCAGCCTAGCTCCTCAAGTGGACCAGAGTCAAGGCCAGTTCGTCTTCCAGCAACAGGAAGGACCCATGGAGGGTTTCCAGCTCTAACGCCGCCTCACCTCCACGGCCCCTTCGTTTTCTTCCTGTTCTCTAAACCTCTCCTCCACCGGAGACGGCGGCCTATACTGGCCTACAAACTTTCCTGGGACAACACCTTGTCTTTGCTGGGCCAGCTCCACCAGACCTTCACCTCTACTATGTACTCACAACGACACCTACTCTGGAGAGACAGAGAAAGATTTGTGAATATGGAGCTGTTTGTGACTGTGGGAGCCTGTTTGGAGGTCTCAGTTTTGCTGGTTTGTATCCCTCTGATGAGATGTCCATACTATGGAAAGCCAGCAGCTCATCTTAGAGAAAGAATTCTCTTCTTCTTTTTTTTTTTTCCTTCTGTAACGCTACACAGTATGATGTTCCTTTTGACTTCCTGTGATATTATTTTCATCATTCTAAATGATGTTGATGATATTTGTGTCACAATTAGTCTCCAAAAATCAGCATCCAGATCCCTTTTTTTCCAATGTGAAACTACCTCTTAAGTCTTCAGAAAGAAAGAAACCGAAAGGAAGGAAGGAAAGAAAAAGCCCCCAATGAACAGATAAAGCATTAGACTGATTTTTATTATGGCTGAAATCCAATCTTTAAATCCTTGGTGTTCAGATTCGGGGTCTAGTGGCTGACCTGTCAGAAGTCTGTAGGCAGGTAGTGGATGTAAACGCAGTGCTACTGTACGTCCTGGTGTTGCCATACTCTGAAGTCTGCACGTGCTTTCTGGGCTCTTTCTCCCCTCCTGTCGAAAATGGACTTGACGAGCACCTGGAGACTCTGGGTCTTTTTTATTTATTGGTCTTCTGAGAGCAGTGGAGGAGAGAGGAGCTTGCTGTTTCACTTCTCCACCCTCAACTCGGACTGAAAGCAACTGATTCCTGGATTATGTGTTGGCTGTCCACTAGTGTGTTTTTCTGCTTATTTGAAATGTTCTTTATTTCAGAAAGTATCAGGGCAAGACACGTGCTCTGTGTTACATGATGGACATGATGCAGTGCGTGCAGAGTTTGCCACTCGGAACTAGCAAGGTAATATATCTTAAATTATTTTTTTCTGCCTGCAGTCATCGTTTCCTTGATGTGATGGATTAGTCGACTGACTTGGAGGGTTTGTATATTATATATACATGTAAGGAAGTATTAAAGAGTCTATAGGAAGGTGTGATATGCAATTATGTTTTCTGGCTGATATGCAGTTGTAGTGTTTCCAGTCCATCACTGCTTTATGCACCCTTGACAGTTTTCGTTTTTATCTTGAGGAGGTTTGTCTCCTGCGCTTTGATTTTAATTTTTTTTTCAAGTTCTGATTTTCTGATCGAAGTGTTGAGATGGAAGCACAGTGCCCCCCCCCTCCCCCCCCTTGCTTTTGGCTCTGCCCCTGACCCATGATTTGACATTTTTTTCCAACATGTGTACATTTGAGTACAGCAACATTAATCGGTGGAGAACCAAACATGAAATCAATCTATATTTACATGAAATGGAAAATATTTGTAATGCAGAAATTACATCAAGCACATTCAATCGTGTATAGTTTTCTAATATTTCTGGTTTGTATGATTGTATATCATATTTTTTAGGTTTTGGTAGTGTTTTTTTTTTTTTTTTTTTTCCTGTTTAGGAATTAATTTGCTGTGTACTTGTGGCTCTCTGTAGAAGTTGCGTGTAAGAAGTCCAGCAGTGTGTGTACAGGAGTGAATTACTGTATGCAGCCATAGGTCCTAACACTGACTGGATCACGGAGGTCTGACAGTGAAACTGGGTCAGGATGTCTGTAATGATGCCTGGCTCTTCTGTGTTGGGATGCACACTTATATTGTGTAACAAGAATTAATAAATTGATCTGTTGGATACAAACCATACACAGAATTACTGCTTTTTTGTCTTTTCTTTAGGAAAGTTCTCATACTGATTGACTGTCACATTTACTAGTGAATTGAATTGAGTGAAAGTGCTCTGCTTTTGCCAGAGTAAAGTACATTAACTCAAAAATCCTACTTGAGTACAATTTGAGGTACTTGTATATCCATATCATACTACTTTCAGAGGGGAATATTGTACGTTTTACTCGCCTAGCTTTATTACAAGCACTGTCTGGTGATTGTAGATATGTGTTCAAAGGGGATGGAGTGTTTTCCTTGCAGACATGCTACTGCAGTTTCAGTAGCAAAGGCTGACCTGTCAGCCCGAGATGAGAGTCTTGCCACAATTATGTTTCTATTAGCATTAACAGAGTAGGGGTTTCTGGCACAACTTTACAAACTTCCAAGGTGCATGGAGAAGGGGAAAAGGTCTGAAGAGGGCAAAACTCCAGCGACACTTGTATTATATCTTGTGGTCCACCTCTGCCAGGACGGTGATCATGGCTGAACCCACTGTGCTGTGGGAGGAAGGTCAGAGGTCAGCCCTCGGGAGGAAGAGGGCGAAATACAGCAAACTGTCTGCCGCGTGCACAGAAACAGGATTGAAGGCATCCACCTACCGGGTGGAAGTTGGCTGCAGAGGCTTCATTGGAAAATCCACCCAACGATTCCTGAAGGCTCTCTCTCGGAATTACCGAGTCCAGTCAGGCAGAAGAAGGCACTTGGGGAACTGGCTGAGAAGGCAGAACAAGGGAGTTTCTGGCTTTGGCTCAGAGGGAGAGACGCAAACAGACTTGACAGTTTGGAAGATTGTGTCCAAAAAGATTTGCAAATAAATATGTTTAGCTGATGTCGAACTACTGTCTGTACTGTGTTCCCACTAATATTTCTGACGGGTATATATTCATCCCAATGCAGATGTTAAATCTGCTGCTTCTGCTCAGTATCGCAACAACTCGAGGCAACAGAGCGTCTGCTATGACTCCATTAAGGAGGCCTACAGATCTGTTGTTGACCCCAACATTGTGCATCTGCTCCCCACTTACAGAACTGTGCCATGAACAAACATGTTTTTCATATATTTTATGTAAATCAGTTTTCACAGCGCTTTAGATCTATTGATCTGCGTTGTATAAGATGAAACTCACAATTTCCATCAAGAATATGGTTTCATGAGGAGTTTCAAGGTAATTTCTTCTTGTCCATGGACATCTTATCTCTGCCCTGCAATTAAAGTAACCAATGACGTTTAGCCTCTCTTGCTGATATAAATTGTTACTGCTACAGGCACAAAGTTGGGAAACGATCTATATTCTCTATGGAGGTGTAATTTCTTTCCCCTTGAAGCTTCAATAAAGTAATAGTTTCATTGCAGTACACAGACATTAACTGAAAACTACAAGCGCTGCAGTATGGGTACTACATCATTGTCCACATCCATAAAATTCACCAAAGTTCTCATCTAATCATTTTATCCATTTTACGGCGTGCATTGAGTCCATGCAATAGCAACATAAAAACAAAGAAAACAAAGGTTAGGGCTCATGATGTGAGATGTGTGTATTAGAGAAGTCTGCGTGTAAAAGCTCAGTGTATAATTATACATATAAAAATGTAAATAAATATAAATATATTAATAGGGAGGGAAGGGGAACCAAGAGAGAGGAAAAGAAGAAAAAAAATGTTTTGTTCTGATTAGAGATGATCCTACTGACCCTACATCCAGGAAACGGTCAAACCATACACCCACTACGCTCTGCTACTCCAGTGTGTTATTTCCTCACTACGAGGGGGGGCCTAGCCACCGCTCAACAAACAGGTGGTGGAATGTGGACTGAAAACTCATCTGTTCAGACTGCATCTAGTTGTGCCTGTTTTACACTCTTTCTTCGCAGAGCAGAAGTTGCATCTCTTTCTCTTTTTGTCCCCTTGTGTTTGCTTCTTGTGGGACTTCCTGTTGGTCAGGACCAGGTTCAGATCGCTGCTCTGCCCTTACCAGTGCTGCTGCGGCTGCTGTGTGGGAAAGGCCGTGTCGCATGGGCCTTTCCAAGCTCCTCCAAAAAGAACCTCCTCCAGTTTGTCTTTCTTGCCCTCAGGGTAGGGTTCAGCTCAGTCCATATGACAAAGGCATTGTAGGTCAATGACGTTATGGAATATGACAAGACGCCAGCGGGCTGTTCTCCTCTTGCAGCTGTATGTGCTGACCCCTGCAGACTTATGTAATGTGCTCGAAAGGATGACATCTTGTCCTTCTACAAAACAAGTGTGGTGTCATGGGTGAAAGCGAACTTAGAAGACAAGATGTCTCTCTCCCTGGTTGCAATCAGTACATTATATACTTGCATAGTCCAAGCATAACTGGAATGTGCATCACAGGCTGCCCATAACTTTTATTCCACATTTTCCTGGCTTGCTAGGCATGTACTGGTGGCAAGGAAAGGATAGTGGTCCTTTTATGCTCTGTTCTTTTTAAACCCTGTAAATAGTTAATAAATATCCACCTGCGGGTTTGCATCATCTCCTGCCTCTGCATAACAGGGAAGTACCCGGTCTTGTGGGGTCCTGGAGTCATTCAAATGACATTTTCCATTGCCATCCTGCCATGGAAGTGAGGACGAACCAATTGTGTTTTTCTTGGACATGAATGTCTCCCTTGCTGTCTGCTCCTCTCCCTCAGACTCGCCATCATCTGAGGGGCTGTAATCAGAGACTTCCTCCATGTTGTCCACCTGCTCTGACACTTCCTCCTCCAAATTACTGTCTGCTCGTCATTGATATTGGAAGACCAGATCAATGACCTCTTGGACAGTAAGTCTTGCTGCCATAACCTCAGTCAGTCAGGTGCAGATCTCCCAACAGTGTCAAGGCTACCTATGACCTCTGTTCCTTATGCGCACAATATTTGACAATGCCTATGCTGGTTTTACTCTTTCACTGTTTCAAGAAGAATATGCCGACATGGCATGTACACATTCACAGTTTCAAGATTCCCGAAAACCACCATTTGATTTGACCCACTTTGGTGGATCTAAAATCCATTTCAGTAGATGCCGTCTCAAATTTGACCTGGAACAGCATGCAGTAGCGCAAGAAGAACTCAAGGAAACGTTGCAGAGTGCATTATAGTGGTTATGTACTGCTAATTAAACTACCCAAACTGACGCAGAACTTTAATAAATTACAATCATGAACATGGGCTGCCATCAGGGACATTGCTGAAAGTAAATACTATAGTTTCTTTTTTCCTAGAAGAAGGACTTTTGAAGGAAATTTGAGTGTAACACCATTTTACTTGTTTTCCAAATGTACTCCCCTTCTTTGGGTTTGTGCTCCAGTCTGCCCCCCCCCCATTAGAACATTTCTAGACCCGCCTCTGCCCACATACACATCACATGGTTAAAACGCACAACACAAGGCCCATGATAATCAAGGCAAAGACCTAGTATAGATGTCGGAAAATGGACAACTCGCTAACTGTAACCTGAGCTAGTAACTTGCAAATGGTAAGCTTGTAAGCGTGATTGTGTCACGGAGCCAATGGTCCAAATAAAATATACGAACATTACAGGTAGTAACACTTTTCTAAATATGGTTGTAAATCACAGTAAATCAGTCAAATCAGAGTGAGGGCACGAGCAACAGGACGCTGACTGCCGTTTACTTAACAGCCACCAGTGTCATTAAAAACAACAACTTTCTGAAAACTCCGTATTGAACCTTTAAGACAAAATCTGCCACTTCAATGTTTGGGAAATTTAAGTTCAAGCAGTAGGTGTACCACACACTGAATAAAAATACTTAATTACAAGTAAAAGTCCTGCATTGAAAATGTTGCTTCGTAAACATGTAAGTATAATCGGGAAAATGTCAGACAAAAGAACTCAAATTTGTACTTAAGTACGGTACTTGAGTAAATGTTTATTTATTTTAAGTACATTTTCATAACCCCATAGGTCATGAGAAAAACAGGAAAAGACAGGCAGATAAATACAAATGTGTATTATAACAAATTGAAATAAACTGAAGGGTAACTGCAGATATAAGGTGTGTTCGTCAATGACATCAGGAGTGTTTCTGTGGATGTGTGAGAATAATGTCGGATGTGGTGTTGTGGAGTAAAAATAAAATAATGCTAAACAATTCAATTCAATTCATTTCTATTCAATTTTATTTCTATGGCTCCAAATCACAACTAAAGTCATCTCATGACACTTTACTCATAGAGCAGGTCTAGACCGACTCTTTATAATGTTATTACAGAGACCCAACAGTTCCCACCATGAGCAAGCACTTTGGCAACAGTGGCAAGGAAAAACTTCCTTTTAAGAGGCAGAACCAGTCTGTAGGTGGGGGGGGGGGGTCATCTGCTTTGACCGGTTGGGTTGGAGAGAGAGAGAGAGAGAGAGAGAGAGAGAGAGAGAGAGAGAGAGAAACATAGAGAGGGAGGGAGAAAGAGGGAGGGGGAGAGACAGATAGACAGACAGAAAGAGACAGAGAGACAGGCAGAGATGTGTGGCAGCACTAGCAGTAGCAATAGCAGCTATAATTATAATAATAATGGAAATATGACTGATAATAGCAGTTACATTTGTAATAATAGCTGAGATTAATAATAGCAATGACAGCTTTAATAGTAACAGAACTATGACTTAACATAGTAACTGTAGTGATAAGAGTCAAGCAGGCCATGGTTGCAGCACCCATGGCGGCAGCAGCCAGGCGTACCAGGACCATGATCCACAGGAACCTGCGAGACGACAAAGCACAAAGAAACTCCGGGGAAGATATAAAGTTAGTAACATGCATTGGAGGGACATGAATGTGTAAAGATGGAGAGGGAGAGGAGGAAAGCTCAGTGCATCATGGGAAGTCCCCCAGCAGTCTAGGCCTATAGCAACATAACTAGGGGCTGGTCTAGGCAGGCCTAAGCCAGTCCTAACTATAAGCGTTATCAAAAAGCAAAGTTTTAAGCCTACTCTTAAAAGCAGAGAGTGTATCTGGACCCAAACTGGGAGCCGATTCCACAGGAGAGGAGCTTGATAGCTGAAGGCTCTGGCTCCTGTTCTGCTTTTGGAGACTCTAGGAACCACAAGCAACCCTGCATTCTGGGAGTGCAGTGCTCTAGTGGGGTAATAGGGTACTTTGAGCTCTTTAAGATATGATGGGGCTTGACCAGTAAGAGCTTTCTAAGTCAGGAGAAGGATTTTAAACTCTATTCTAGATTTTACAGGGAGCCAGTGCAGTGAAGCTAACACAGGAGAAATATGATCTCTTTTCCTGGTTCCTGACACTACACGTGCCGCAGCATTCTGGACCAGCTGGAGAGTCCTCAGGGACTTATTGGGACAGCCTGATAATAAGGAATTGCAATAATCCAGCCTAGACGTGACAAATGCATGGACTAATTTTTCTGCATCTGTTTGAGACAGGATCTTCCTGATTTTTGCAATGTTACGGAGGTGAAAGAAGGCAGTTCTTGAAGTTTGTTTTACGTGGGAGTTAAAGGACATCCTGATCATAGGTCCTGATCAAAGACAACTCCGAGATTCCTCACGGTGACGCTGGAGGCCAGGGCAATGCCTAGGGTAACAATATCCTTAGATACTGTGTTTCTGAGGTGTTCAGGGTCAAGAACAATAATTTCTGTCTTGTCCAAGTTCAACATCAGATGATTGCAGGTCATCCAGGTCTTTATGTCCTTAAGGCATGCTTGTAGCTTGGCTAACTGATGAGGTTCTTCTGGCTTGATCGATAAATGTAGCTGGGTATCATCCACATAGCAATGAACATGTATGGAGTGTTTTCTAATGGTATCTCCTAAAGGAAGCATATATAAGGTGAATAGTATTGGTCCAAGCACAGAACCTTGTGGAACTCCATGACTGACTTTGGCGTACATGGAGTATTCATCGTTAACGTACAAACTGAGATCGATCTGATAAATATGACTTAAACCAGCTTAGTGCAGTTCCTTTGATGCCAATTAAATGTTCCAGTCTCTGTAATAGGATATGATGGTCAATGGTGTGGAATGTAGCACTAAGGTCTAACAAAACAAGTACAGAGACAAGTCCTTTGTCTGATGCAGTTAGAAGGTCATTTGTAACTTTCACCAGTGCTGTCTCTGTGCTATGATGAGCTCTGAAACCTGACTGAAAGTCCTCAAGCAACTTATTGTCATGTAGAAAGTCACACAGCTGGTTGGCGACTGCTTTCTCAAGAATCTTGGAGAGAAAGGGAAGGTTAGATATACAGTTGTGTTCAAAATAATAGCAGTCCCACATCACTAGCAAGATAAATCACTGTTTTTGTTAAAATTTCAACTTCTACACTGCAAGTAAGTTTGTAGAAGGTTTAGTAAAGGTATAGAAAACCAACAGACCCAACAGGCATGGCGTGCATGCTGCTGATTCTGTGAAACTGAATCATTAACTGAAAGGGGCGTGTTCAAAAAAATAGCAGTGCTGAGTTCAATAAGTGAGGTCATTGATAATGTGAAAAAAACAGGTGTTAAACAGGTGGCCCTCATTTAAGGATCAAGGCAACTGACACTGCATATGCTGGCTGTGCATTTGTCCTTGAAAAACAGAGTAAAATGGGTCGTTCAAGACACTGTTCAGAAGAAGAGCGTTCTTTGATTAATCAATTAATCAAAAACCTATAAAGAAGTGCAGAAAATGATAGGCTGTTCAGCTAAAATGATATCAAATGCTTTAAAATGGCAGCCAAAACCAAAAAGGCGAGGAAGAAAAAGAAAAACGACTATTCAAATGGATCGGAGAATAACCAGAATGGCAAAGGCTCAGCCAATGATCAGCTCCAGGAGGATCAAAGAAGATCTAAGGTTGCCTGTGAGTACTGTAACAATCAGACGACGTCTATGTGAAGCCAAGCTACCAGCAAGAAGCCCCCGCAAAGTCCCATTGTTAAAAAAAAGACGTGCTGAAGCGGTTACAATTTGCCAAAGAACACATTGACTGGCCTAAAAAGAAATGGCGTAATATTTTGTGGACTGATGAGAGTAAGATTGTTCTTTTTGGGTCTAAGGGCCACAGACAGTTTGTCAGACGTCCTGCAAACACTGAATTCAAGCCACAGTACACAGTGAAGACGGTGAAGCATGGTGGTGCAAGCATCATGATATGGGGATGTTTCTCGTACTATGGTGTTGGTCCTATTTATCGCATACCAGGGATCATGGATCAGTTTGAGTACATCAGAATACTGGAAGAAGTCATGTTGCCGTATGCTGAAGAGGAAATGCCCTTGAAATGGGTGTTTCAACAAGACAATGACCCCAAACACACCAGCAAGCGAGCAAAATCATGGTTCTACACAAACCGCATTCAAGTAATGGAGTGGCCAGCACAATCCCCGGACCTTAATCCCATAGAAAACTTGTGGGCTGACATGAAAAATGCTGTTCATGAGGCAAAACCAAGAAATTCAGAGGAATTGTGGAACGTAGTACAATTGTCCTGGGCTGCAATACCTGTTGACCGGTGCCAGAAGTTGGTCGACTCCATGCACCACAGATGTGAAGCAGTTATCAGAAACCGTGGTTATGCAACTAAATATTAGTTTATGATTCTCAGGAAAGTTGAATCTTCAAGCATTTCTTAGTTTATACAGTACATTTGAGTTTGTAAAGACAGATGTCAACACTGCTATTTTTTTGAACATTATATTTCTTGACTTTCTGTAAAATATCAAATTCAATTACTTTTTCCAATTTTCTTGCTTTGAAATAGAAAGTGCTGTGTCCCCAATGCATTTGTGTTCATTAAAATACAATTTATTTGAGGGATTTTGACGTTTACTCACCTTTTTAATCACACTGCTATTATTTTGGACACAACTGTAGGTCTTTAGTTGGCTAAAACCTCTGGATCAAGAGTGGGCTTTTTAAGAAGAGGTTTAATTACAGCTACTTTAAAGGACTGTGGTACGTAGCCTGTTAATAAAGACAGTTTGATCATGTCTAGTAAAGAAGTGCTGACTAAAGGTAAAACCTCTTTAAGCAGCCTAGTTGGGATGGGGTCTAAGAGACAAGTTGATGGCTTAGATGAGGAGATGGTTTTAGTAATTTGGTGAAGGTCGATGGGAGAAAAGCAATCTAAATATACATCAGGTTTTTCAGCTGTTTCTGAGGTTCCTGTGTTTGGAGGTAAAGTACCACCTGAAGACAGGAGGTGGTCAATTCTGTCTCTAATAGTTAGAATTTTATCATTAAAGAAGCTCATGAAATCATTACTGCTGAGGGTTATAGGAATACATGGCTCAATAGAGTTGTGACTCTCTGTCAGCCTGGCTACAGTGCTGAAGAGAAACCTGGGGTTGTTCTTGTTCTCTTCTATTAATGATGAGTAATAGCCTGCTCTGGCTTTACAGAGGGCCTTCCTATAAGTTTTAAGACTATCTTGCCAAATTAAATGTGATTCCTCCAGTTTGGTGGAGCGCCATTTCCTTTCAAGTTTCTGCACTGTTTGCTTTAATTTGCAGGTTTGGGTGTTATACCATGGAGCTGACTTTCTTTGTTTTATTATCTTCTTTTTAAGAGGGGCAATAGAGTCAAGTGTCGATCGCATTGAGCCTGCTAGAAGCTGGAACTTTTATATCAGGTGGAGCACTGGGCCCAGTCTGGTAGGACACTGCAATCAACTCCTCCGGCACCTCAAAAGACAACAGACTGACACACAAACAGACTAAGAAGGGGCCATCACATAATGTAGTTACATTCCACCGCTGGTTGTTATTGTATGGTAAAAGCACAATACCAAGGCTGTTTAGCATCCAGTTATATTGGACAACTGTCGAGTGCCAGAACTGCTGAATATGTGGCATGAGTTGATCAATGTCAAACGGACCACTGTCAATTTTAAACTGAAACAAAAATAACACTTTGGAATGTTGTTTGTTGTTGATGAATTAGGCATTCTTACATTTGCATCAGACACAATCGATCCTATTCACACGGCGGCCATTTGCCTCTGACGTCTTGCTCAGGGTGGGAAGCTCAAACGCTGTCATCAGGTGGTACTGCTGTGTTCCAGGTTGCAAGTCATATAAACTGTAAATTTCCCCGCTGTGGTGTAAATTTCCCCCATGTGGGATTAATAAAAGTCTAAATCTAACTGGGGAATCCGACAAATCGTTATGTTTCACCGCTTTCCCATTGATCGGCGACTGAAAAGACAATAGATAGTGAAAATCTGGAGGGACGTCGGGCCAAGGTAAAACTACATTTGATAACCCATTAGCTACCGTTTGACAACAGCTAATGTTAGCATTCGACCACTTCCTAGTTGTCATTACCGTTTGATATGATGGGGGAGGCGTAAACCGTCCTGCCGTTAACTGTCCTGCTGTCTCTTCACCCGACCTCAGAAATGTTCTGGTTAAGTCAGTGACGTTATGTTACTGGAACACATATTTCTGTGCAATATTCATACAGATTACATCAAGACAGTTAACGTTACAAGCCTGATTACATCCAGCGCACGATTAAACGGTAATGTGAACGTTAGCTAGGAAGTGGTTGGATGCTAATGGTAGCTAATGGTTTATGTGACGTGTTATCATTTAGAGCCTCTGCTGTTGGCTTATGACAGGATATAAATCCTGTGACTCTTTATTAAAGACATTATTGCTCATTAGACTCATGAACCTTTATTAATATAACATGTTTAATTACATACATATTGGCTTATTAGAAAGTACTAAATTATTAATGCTTAACCAACATTTATAACGTTACTACCAAGCAGAAACCCAAAACCAAGTTATTAACAGAATATTAAATATATAAATACCACTAATAGTAAACAACATTAGTAACAATTTATAAATGGCTTTTATAGCTATTATGGAAAGTGATACCGAAGCAACTGAAACCTAATAGGAATACAGTGCATCCGGAAAGTATTCACGGCGCTTCACTTTTTCCACATTTTGTTATGTTACACCCTTATTCCAAAATGGATTAAATTAATTTTTTTCCTCAAAATTCTACACACAACACCCCATAATGACAATGTGAAAAAAGGTTTTTTGAAATTTTTGCAAATTTATTAAAAATAAAAAACTAAGAAATCACATGTACATAAGTATTCACAGCCTTTGCCATGAAGCTCAAAATTGAGCTCAGGTGCATCCTGTTTCCACTGATCATCCTTGAGATGTTTCTGCAGCTTAATTGGAGTCCACCTGTGGTAAATTCAGTTGATTGGACATGATTTGGAAAGGCACACACCTGTCTATATAAGGTCCCACAGTTGACAGTGCATGTCAGAGCACAAACCAAGCATGAAGTCAAAGGAATTGTCTGTAGACCTCCGAGACAGGATTGTCTCGAGGCACAAATCTGGGGATGGTTACAGAAAAATTTCTGCTGCTTTGAAGGTCCCAATGAGCACAGTGGCCTCCATCATCCGTAAGTGGAAGAAGTTCGGAACCACCAGGACTCTTCCTAGAGCTGGCCGGCCATCTAAACTGAGTAATCGGGGGAGAAGGGCCTTAGTCAGGGAGGTGACCAAGAACCCGATGGTCACTCTGTCAGAGCTCCAGAGTTCCTCTGTGGAGAGAGGAGAACCTTCCAGAAGGACAACCATCTCTGCAGCAATCCACCAATCAGGCCTGTATGGTAGAGTGGCCAGACGGAAGCCACTCCTTAGTAAAAGGCACATAGCAGCCCGCCTGGAGTTTGCCAAAAGGCACCTGAAGGACTCTCAGACCATGAGAAACAAAATTCTCTGGTCTGATGAGACAAAGATTGAACTCTTTGGTGTGAATGCCAGGCGTCACGTTTGGAGGAAACCAGGCACCGCTCATCACCGGGCCAATACCATCCCTACAGTGAAGCATGGTGGTGGCAGCATCATGCTGTGGGGATGTTTTTCAGCGGCAGGAACTGGGAGACTAGTCAGGATAGAGGGAAAGATGAATGCAGCAAAGTACAGAGACATCCTGGATGAAAACCTGCTCCAGAGCGCTCTTGACCTCAGACTGGGGCGACGGTTTATCTTTCAGCAGGACAACGACCCTAAGCACACAGCCAAGATATCAAAGGAGTGGCTTCAGGACAACTCTGTGAATGTCCTTGAGTGGCCCAGCCAGAGCCCAGACTTGAATCCGATCGAACATCTCTGGAGAGATCTGAAAATGGCTGTGCACCGACGCTTCCCATCCAACCTGATGGAGCTTGAGAGGTGCTGCAAAGAGGAATGGGTGAAACTGCCCAAAGATAGGTGTGCCAAGCTTGTGGCATCATATTCAAAAAGACTTGAGGCTGTAATTGCTGCCAAAGGTGCATCAACAAAGTATTGAGCAAAGGCTGTGAATACTTATGTACATGTGATTTCTCAGGTTTTTTATTTTTAATAAATTTGCAAAAATCTCAAAAAAACTTTTTTCACGTTGTCATTATGGGGTGTTGTGTGTAGAATTTTGAGGAAAAAAATGAATTTAATCCATTTTGGTATAAGGCTGCAACATAACAAAATGTGGAAAAAGTGAAGCGCTGTGAATACTTTCCGGATGCACTGTATATACAGTCATGGAAAAAATTATTAGACCACCCTTGTTTTCTTCAATTTCTTGTTCATTTTAATGCCTGGTACCACTAAAGGTACATTTGTTTGGACAAATATAATGATAACAACAAAAATAGCTCATAAGAGTTTAATTTAAGAGCTAATATCTAGCCATTTTCCATGGTTTTCTTGATAATAACCAAAATCACTTAAGTTCTTACATCAATAGCTATGGCATTGTACTGCCAAAAACAGTGCTTTTAGGCATTCCATGTTTTCTTTTCTGTCTGTTTTAGTCACATGATACACACAGGAGTTAGTACTTGATTGCATAACCATTGTTTTTGATGACTGCAGCCATGCGTCTTGGCATGCTCTCCACCAGCTTCTGACATTGTTCTGCTGTCACAGCAGCCCATTCCTGTTGCACAAATTCAAACAAATTTGCTTTGTTTTTGGGCTTGTGGTTCTCCATTTTGAGTTTGATGATTTTCCACAGGTTTTCCATTGGATTTAGATGTGGTGATTGAGCAGGCCAAGGCATGGTTCGAATGTTCTGGTTCTCCATCCAGGCTTTAACTGACCTTGCCGTGTGGCAAGGGGCATTGTCTTGTTGGAAAATCCAGTCATTCGAGGCAGGAAAGAGTTTTCCAGCTGATGGAAGAAGACTGTTTTCAAGAGTAGCCCTGTACATGGCCTGGTTCATTCGCCCTTCACACAATTGCATTTGCCCTGTTCCACCCATACTGAAACAACCCCAGATCATCACTGATCCACCCCCATGTTTTACTGTAGGGGCAAGACAGTCTGGTTTGTAGGCTTCTCCAGGCTTCCTCCTAACCAGTAAGTTGGCTGGAGTGGGCATAAACTCAAAATTGGATTCATCACTGAAGAGAACCTTAGCCCAATCATCAACAGTCCAATCCTTGTGATCCCTAGCAAAGAGTAACCGGGCCTTCCTCTGTCTTTCGTTGATGAAGGGCTTCTTCCGTGCCCTGTGTGACTTCAGACCAGCTTCAAGAAGTCGGTTTCGAACTGTCCTTGCCGAACAAGTCACATTTCTCGACAGTGCCCACTCATTTTTAAGCTCCTTGGAGGTCTGACGATGATTCCTGACACAGGAACGGATGAGTGCACGGTCATCTCGTGGGGTAGAAAGACGTTTCCTGCCTCGACCAGCTAGCAATTTGATGGTACCATGTTCGGCTTGTTTTTTCTTGGTGTAATGAACGGCTGTCTTGGAGATCTTCAGTTTTTTGGCTACCTGTCTCTCACTCATGCCAATTTCCAGCAGTGCCAAGATGGCTGCCTTTGTGGCTTCACATAATTCTTTTGTTTTAGGCATTATGTGAGAGCTGACAACTTCTGAGTTGTGCTACGGCTTGAATGTTAGCAGGAAACCACTCCAGGCCTTTGCATGTGCAGTGCTGCTTATGACATGAAATGGCCTCTTATATGCCCTGGGAATACAATTAAGCTTAAGCATGTCAAATAGGACATAAAGTATTATGTAATCAGCTGCATTTTTTGTCGTGTTCATTGTATTCTTCAGGTAATATACCTTTAGTGGTACCAGGCATTAAAATGAACAAGTAATTGAAGAAAACAAGGGTGGTCTAATAATTTTTTCCATGACTGTATATATATATATATATATGTATATATATATAAATATATGGGAAACCCTGTCAGGCTGTTTATTGTTGAACCTGGTTATATCCTTGAGGTGGAATCTCTGGTCACTTATATCCCATTACAGCGTGGCATTCATTCCTAGGAGTAGGCCGGAGTTTACATTCCTCACAGCTGTGGGAGAACTTCAGGTTTCTGTTGAAGCTCCAATTCTCCCTGCAGCCATTCAAAATAGTATTCCAATAATAGTGGGGGGCGTTTCTTTTGTCCAACAAATGGACACCCAGTGTCGTTTCTGCTGTCCACTTCCCATAATCCTGCTCTCTCTTTTTCATAAACACACACACCGGCTGAAAGAACAAGGACACTGACTCACTGGAAAGGATTTAAGGGAAGCTGGAGATGCCATCTAATGTTTATAGTTCTCTTGTCCCTTCTCATCTTCTTATTTTTTGTTGCACAACCAGACTGACAAGTTCAGAGCCGGGGATTTTCAGTGTGGGTGAAACTCGATGACAAGCAGCACCTGAGGCTGTTTACCCTCTCATCTTATCATGCCCGACCACAGTCATTTTCATGCAATGGATTCATGGTCTTGAATGTCATTTTAAGATGTGTAGTGTGTGAACCACCTTATTAAATATTGGCTTTGTTTGGTCTCTGCCAGCATGACATGACACGTGATGACCCGTATGTACAGAAATGTGGCAGCAGATTAAATAATCTTCACAAACAGATAGGCAGATAAAACAAATGTAGCAGAGAAAACAAATTTACAGCAGTCTGCAGAGCTGTCGAAACAGAGATATCAATGAATTCATGTTATTTAATAATTCATGTTTTTTTTTTAAGTCTTAAGTGACCTAAAGTTAAAGCCCTGTAGAGTTCACCTGCTCTCTGCCTCTGATAGCAGACCTTGCTGTTTTTAAAGATGAGACATGTACAAATCCAAAATTCTGAACTGTTTTGCAGAAGGTTGCTTTCCCAACAGGAGGAAGCCAACCTATATTCACCACTGACTGAACAGCACCTATTAGTATGTGGGGTGTCATTGCGTGAGCATGTATCATTCGCAATTCGGACATGAGATAAGGATATGTGTTATATCAACAGCCGATTTCCATAAAACATATTTGCATTGCATCTGCAGACTGTGAAACTTAGTATAGTCTATTCTTGGCTTGAACAGCTATCAAAACATCTTTACCTCCTCACCAGTTCGCACACATGCAGCTTTCTCATATTCACAACCTGGAGGAGGGTGTGGCCGCAGAAAGGCCTGCTGTCACCTTCTCCTGACTTGTTTTGCAGGGTTTTTTGTCTTCAGGCCGGTACAACACATGATCAGATGGATGGAGGTCAGGTTTTGGGGTTTACTCAATATGGATGTAAATATTCTCTGACACCCTTAAAGAAATTAAAGCATTTTAAAGCGAGTCTATGTAACCTTGACAGTGCAACAGCCTTAGTGGCATTAAGTTCATGCTAAGTCTAACAGTCGCACAAGTAGAGAGGGGTCATAAAACAGAATTTAAAGTTACATTTAAAATCCAATTTCCATGTTCATGTTTGAAAATCGATAATTACTACAATCTAAAGTCCATTGACAATTTATTTTCAGTGTTTTTCCCACGTGGCCATAATAATTATGACGTAAAATATAAAGTGGACTGGATTTTCAAATTAGCAGATAATGTACAACCTAGGATATGCTACAGCTGTGTTTTCGCATACTATTCTCCTTGTACACACATAAATTTATGATTTGAGAGACACTTTTCTGTTTCATTATGCAGATGACATGGCGTCAGTTGGCCTTCTTCAGAAAACAATCCCCACACCAAGTGTAGCTGCATGCTTGGAGTAAATGTAGCTCCTATAGATTAATGTTAAAAAAGACATTTTAAGAAGAATTTCATCTCAAGGCCACTTGTACTTGACTGCTAACCAGTCCCATCGCCAGAGGAAACTTTTTGGACGGGCATCTGATTTCCCTGGGTAGGCCCTTTGTGTGTGTGTGTGTGTGTGTGTGTGTGTGTGTGTGTGTGTGTGTGTTATTAAAAGCAATAATGGAAATATTAAAAATTGAACATTAGCAGAAAGTACTTCTGACTTCTTAATTCTGATATAGAGACTCAGATCTTCTCAGAAAATGTACAATTCAATATAAATCATTTCTGACAGCCCATTTTAAACAATGACAATTTATACGCTGGTGCTCCTTCTGAGGCAGTGTCGTGTGATTGAACTTCTGTGAAAACGTATGCAGCTAATCCCGTCTCTGCAGTTTGTCATCACAGCAGGTTTGAGAGGATTGGCTGCAGGTACAGAGAGGGATGAAGCACTGACCATGATGTGATGACCGCTGGACTGTTGCTCTGACACTGAACTCCCAGACGCAGACACAGAGCCTGTGGTTTTGCTGGAGTATTCATATAGATCCTTCCTGAAAGCACTCTTGGTGTTTTGTTCTTTCTTAAAAAGAATTATATAGCACTTTGGAAAGAAGTGGCAGCTGAGGATGCCGTAATTGGAAATGAGAATGACCACCATCTCCACAGCCGGCAGGTACTCCCCTGCAGTGGTGACGTAGACAGGAATGAAGAGCAGCCAGGAGATGAGGTAGAGCAGCATGCTGAAGGTGATGAACTTTCCCTCGTTGTACTGCTGTGGCAGTTTGCGTCCTTTGAAAGCACAGATGAAACACACAAAAGCAAGGACAGCTATGTAGCCCAACATCACCCCAAAGGCCAAATATGAGCCCTCATGACAGTACTCCAGCAGACTGGTTGAATACCTGAGGGTGTAATTAAATGGGCTTTTGAGGACCAGCCAGCAGATGCAGGTAGCTGCCTGTAAGGCCACACAGATGCTGATGATGATGTAAGGCTGGTAGAGCCTTTGCAGAACCTCCTGCAGCTCAGGGTTGAACTGGAAGGCTAGCAGGATCTGCAGGGTCTTGACCAGGATGCAGGAGACACACAGAGTGAAGCTGATGCCATAGAGCACCTGTCGCGCCTTACACTGAAAACTGTTGGGCCGGCCAACAAACAGCATGGCACTGATGTAACTGATGACCAGAGAGAACAGGATTGCCTGGCTCAGTGGCCCTCCGGCAGCCTTCACTACAGGAGTGTCACGCTGATGTAGAAACAGAGCTGATACCAGCAGAACCAGGAGGATGCCCAGGGCAGAAAAGGTCAGGAGCACCACAGCGAAGCTGTTGTTCCAGGAGAAGAAGACCAGGTCTTTGAGGTTGCAGCTGGAGCTGCCCTTAAGAGACCACTCTGTATCTGTGTCACAGCTCAAGCACTGGTCCATATCTGCAAGGAGCACAAACCCAGGTACAAAATAAAACAATCGAAGCGAAGGCTCACAAAGATTTAACTGTGCACAGAGAATTCTGGTTGTTCAAAACCTCATTTTGAGTCAACATGAGAATCATAACTAGACGAGAATAACCAGGGAAGCTAGAGGTGAAAGGCAACTCGAGTTACTGTTTTAGTTTTGAAGATGTTTCTTCTCTCAACAAGAGGCTTCATCAGTTCTACTGACTAGTGGGGGTTCTCAGGCTTTCAGACCTTCTTGGGTCACTCACATGTTAATGTCAGTTGAGGATTGTGAGGTCATATTTGAGTTGTTAGGGTCACTTGAAGTGTGAACTGCCAGGGTAGGGACATCAGTAGTAAAGGTAACCTGGATGGCTGACAGTCTTCACAACAAACTACAGTAAGACAGGCTGATACTGATTGACCTCCATATTAAATAGCTTAAATATCTGGGATATTTAGTATGGGGGAGGTAGAGACGAGTTGACATTTAGCACAGGAGCTTGCACATGTTCGGCATGAAGACATTAATGTCCCCGATAACGTCTGTAGTCTCATTTAGCCTTTTTTACGACACGTAAAAGCTTCAAAATTCACAAGTGGGGGTACCTACTGACGCATTTTATGTCGTTCAACAAAACGTTCCACAGACCTTATTTCAGGCATCTGACCAAAAACCCATTCAAAAAAACCCATTGACTTCCAGACGAGGGAACCGGAAGTGTAAAAATGCTGACTCATATCCGGGTTTCAGCACTTATATATAGTAGACTACATAGAACAGCACTGTGATCATCACAGTCCTTCCTGATGGCACCTCGAGTGTGATCACACCTGGGTTGGAGTTAGTTATATGATCACCTAAAACGCATCTTAATGTGAAAATGGGGTTCATATTAACAAATGAATCTCACTCAGACTCTTAACCAGAGCACGGCTGTTAGTCGTGTGGCAGTGACACCCAGTGTGTGTATGGAGTGGAGTGTCTTGCCTGTGTCATTAGAGTAGTAGTTCTCAGTACAGTTGATGCACTCATAACAACAAGTGTGTTGACCCTCAGCTGTTTTCTTGAACTCTCCAGGGTCGCAGCTATTGGAGCATTTTGAGATGATGTGCTGAGGAAAGCAAGGAGAGACCATGATTATAGACCATTCATTCAATTTGAGTGTTTTTGGCTTATTTTTCTTGTATTTCAGTTTTTACTGAATGTGTTGTATTTTTACTGTATTCTACACAACATATTCTTTTTTTAGAGGACTCTTACTTGAGACTTACTTATTCTGTATATTGAAACTGAGATCCTATTTTTTCATATTGCTTAAGTCAGCTTTAATGGTCTGAATGCTTTCAGTAAACACACTGCAGTATGTGTGTGTGGGTATCTGTGTGTGTCTATACAAAATGACATAAGGGCAGCAGAATGAGGGCCTACCTTTAGGTCCTGGAAATGTTTGGTGGTGCTGCAGTTGGTGTAGATGAAGTTGTTGTTGGGCAAGTGGTACTCTGCCACAACATCATGGATGTAGATGTTCCTTCCATCTGACTCCCACATTGTCACATCGTAGCCCAGGTTAAGGTCTCCGCTGCCGTCAAACCTATAGCTCTTTTCTCTGAGTTTAAACTCCTGCCCCCTCAGAGCTTTCAGCACCTACACGAGAGACATTCCATTTATCAAATGGTAAATGATCTCACTTATATAGCGCTTTTCAACCTTGATGATGAAAATTATGGCTCAATTCCATTTAGCTGCTTCAGTTTCAGGGTCTGCAACTGCAACACGTCATGGCTTTCTGGGACAGGTTGATAAAACAGAGCCATTGCTAATGTTATTAGTAACAGCTGTGCTTTTCCTATTATGACGTCAAATAAATCAAAATGTTTCCTGGGACAAAAAAGGACTTTCATCACAAGAGAAGAAGTTTGTTTCTTTGTTTGGGTCTGTTCAGGTCCACTGCCTTTTGGATCAGGTCTACTTAACCTTTTGATGGAAACATTTGGACCAGTGAAGATCTTTAGCTGAAACCAGTGTGGAAGTGCCTTAAGCTGCATTTCCTCAAAATGTATTATATCTGTTTTTTTATATTTGTTTTTTGGCAGTTGGAAGCACTGTAGAAGCAGAAAAGTGGAAATCAAATACACGTGAACATCACTGCAGCAAGCTGAGAAGTTTAACCAATGGAGGTCAGCAAAAAACAAAATTTCGAGGGGGATAAGTTTGTATAAGTACATGTTTTCCACAAAAAGTAAGGGTCTCAATAGCTATTTTGATTCATTCATTCGTTCATTTTGTTTGTGTCTTTGTGTAGATTTTGTGAATCCCTTCAGGAACCTCTGGGTGACTCTACAGCCATGTCTTTCTACAATATGCACACTTTGGACTTGTGGACTGAGCCCTCATAGACTTCATAGACGAGATGGGTCTTAAGACCGAACCCATTTCCATGGATATGAATTCAAGCTCCAGAGTTTTGAAAATAGGTAATGAATGCAAGATATGTGCATGGTAGTGGGACTGTATCATACTGGACGTCCACAATAAGCGGCTGTCCAAATCCACAGTTGCTCACATCCGGGAAGCCTGCAAGTCTGCAAGCCGAGGGAAGTCTGGATATTTGGATTCGAGCCTTCATCCTCTTTAGTCAAAGACACTAGGCATTGGAGATAGTTGTTTCAACAGTTCCACAGGTGTGAGAAAGAGGCTGCCAATTTTCTCAACCGTGTGTTTATGGTAAGTATACCAAGGTATCATATTTAATGTGACAGTGATCTGTCTCAACAGCCAAAACCTAACCCTCAGCTTTATCTGAACCGCTAATCTTAGCTGCGTGTAAACCTAAACCTTAATCCATGCCCTAAAATGACCCCATGTGGACCTCAATAAAATACAACACACAGAAACACACAATGATGTATGTGAGTACCTCCCAGGGTTGCACTGCGCCTGCTGTTTTGCAGACTCTGCTCCTGCAGACAGACGCCACGGCCTGAGCAATGGCGCTCACAGCCATCTCAACACTGAAAATAGTGTCGCCGTGACTGTGTTCTCTGAGGGCAGTCGCAGCTTTAGACACCAGCTCAGCGTCTCCAGAACCTTGACTAGCATTTAGCTGCATGTAGAACTCCTGCAGGAAAGAGTTATTCCCTGTGTAGTTGTGTCCAGCTGCCTTCAGCCTGCTCAGGTACTCCATGAATGATGACAGATTTCCACTTTTGAAATTGAGGCCCAACACCCATCCTATGTCCTGCAGAGTTAAGTTTCCTGTCACAGAGTTGGAGGAGGACCAGCTGTCACTGGCCACCCAGACTCTTTTCATTGACTCCATATCCTGTCCTGCTAACAGCGTCTGACTCTTAAGCTCCCGGTAAAGGTACTTCATGTGAGTTGGCTTGGCAAATGACACGATCACCCGTACCTTGGGATTCTTGTGGATGGTTTTGGCAGACTGCGTGATAGCAGAGACGGCATCCTGAGTGGTTACGGATTGAGGTAGGATTGATTTGAAGGCCACACAGATTCCCTTTTCAGAAGCCTGGGACACAAAGTGTTGAAGAGCTGATTGGCCATAATCTCCATCCGTGGTAACTATTCCCACCCAGTTCCAGCCGAAGGTGCTGAGCAGATTGACCATGGCAGCGGTTTGATGCTTGTCATTAGGGATGGTCCTCATAAAGGCAGGGAAGCGGCTCTTATCGCTCAGAATGACTGCGGTTGATGAATAACTGATCTGGAGAAAAGGGAAGCAATGGTGTTATTTTCGGAGTGTGTCATTTCCAGTTGAACGGAAAAACACATAAAAATCATGCGCACATGGGTAACTGACCGTGGATCTGCAATAAATGATCCAATCACATCTCTGCTGTGCTGAGTTGCATCTTACAACCTCTAATAAACTCTTTGTGACTGTGTACGTATGTGTACCTGTGTCACCAGGTTTGTTTGGTATTTTTATGGCACAAAGCTGCTCCAACTGCAACCTTCTGCACATGTTAGGAGGCATGGTGGGCCTTGTAGCCTGATTGGTGGTGTGCCCATTGCAGTCAACTAGACAAACCCATGGATGTACACTTAACGAGTCATGCTGGTACATTTTTCTCTTCAAATACAAAGCAGCAATATATATATAAATATATATAGCAACCCTAAGTTACTCCTGATGCACCTTGCATGGCAGATCGGTCGCCATGGAATGGGAATGAGACCTGATCTGTAAAGCGCTTTGGGAGCCGTTAAGGTTGAAAATCGCTATATAAGTGAAGGTTTATTAGAGAGTTTGTCTTATGGTCTTATTGTGGCTCTAATAAAGGGGAAGGACCAAGGAGAACATCTTTGAACAGAGACACATAAATGGCCACTTGTTATCACATGACCAAAGTTGCATGGTGACTCTTGAGACTCTTGAGACCCTCGCTGAATGTGTTTACAATCTGGCAGTGGACCTTTGAGCTTGGATGTTTTTGTTATGCATACTGCTCCTGAAGGTCAAGAATGAAGTTCCATGCTCAAATGGAGGTTCTCGCTCTATTGACCATGAACATGCACACTAATGTAAATTTGGCCTGTGGTTGTTGATGTTGCCCTTTCATTTATGATCATAAAAGGTCCAGCTGATGTGTATCAGCTGCCTATGTCATTTGCAATGCAAACCGCTTCTGCTGCTTCGTTTCCCTGTAACACGCTGTGTCTGTCAGTCACACCACGGATGCTGGACTCCACCTGCTTCCTCACTGAGTCTACAGCATTTTCCTGTTTCTCACTACTTACTTGAGGAATCATCTTGAGAGTCAGTTGCCTGGCGATGGAGATGGATGTTTCAGAGTAAGAGGCCCCTATAACAGCCATGACTGGCTGGCCACAGGTGAAGCTGTTGCTTCCCGTGTGGCAGTTGGCCTGCTGGGTGAAGTCTGCTGTGGCTCTCAGAGCTGTGCTGACATCAGAGCAGGAGTCCAGGATCCGGTAGCCCAGAGTGATGTTAACATCAGCCAGCCAAGGGGATTTATTCATGGTCTCGATGGCATTGATCATAGCCAGAGCCTTCACTAGGCCTGTGTTCTCAAACCTGCGTGAATTGTGTAATGTCATCATCAAATGATAAAAACAGTGCAGATTTGTAACACTTTAGATTACGTGCAGTGTAATCCTTCCCAGTTTTCCCCTTGTTCCCTAACCTCCCTTGTACCTACATGTTTATATCAGTAAGAACTCTACTGTACGTTGTGGGCTGTATGTATCATGTTATTTTGCCTCCTGGTTACTCTCGGGACTAATTGTTGATGCTTAAAGGAGAAGTTTTGGGAGTCTGGGTAATTGCACCAAAAGAGTCATGGTCAAAAAGGACAAATACAGACTTGAAGTGAAAAGGTCCCAAACTTGATCTCACCTGACACATGGCTGCGCATTGGGTTCAAAGGTTTTGTTGTCTTTGTCAACATCTTCATGAATGGGAAAGATTCCTCCGATGATGATGTCACCTGGAGCTGTAGCTTCCGACACTATGGTACCATTTTCAGTGGCATGTCCTTTTGCCAGAATGATATGGAAAAGTGCCATGATTACAGGAGCAACCCAGGCCATACTACTGTCTCGTCTGTTGCCCCTCTGTGTTTGCTTTGCAAGCTCTCTTTACCTCTGTGTCCCCTGTCTCGCTGGCCTCTCTGCGCCTCCTCACCTCCAGCAGAGTGATACTCTCCTTTTTAAGCATCTCCACTGGGCTAGAATAAAATTCCCTCTTGCTTCCTCCTTCACAGTTTACTGTTCTCATGTTCTCCCCTGCAGCCCTGCCCATTTCTTCATGAGTGACAGGAGGGTGAGTCACAGTTCTGCAGAAGCAGCTTTCATCCCATTTGTTGTTTTTGTGCTTATGGGACCACGCCAACACACACATACTGTCATCACTTTAGTACATGAACAGTATCTCTGTGTACTGGGTGACACGTTACTGTGTAGTATTTGTATTAAAGAGGTAATGATGAGGTTCATTTTTCTATATTAGATAATGGGTTAATGGGGATGCTTACTACCTCATATTTAGTAGATCATTATTATCATACAGTAGGTCACACATTAATGTTTGATACAACAGAACTAATGAGCAGTAGTACTAAAGAGTATTAACAAGCATTTAGTGAACATTCAGTAACTGTTTGTACAATAAAGTGATTTCAGAAAAGTGGGAGGAGGATATCCTCACACTGAAACTGAGCTCAGATTCAGTTTTAAAAACAACTTATTCATCCCATTGGTGGTTTGCCAACACAAAAACATAAACAAACAATTGTGTGTGTGTGTGTGTGTGTGTGTGTGTGTGTGTGTGTGTGTGGCCTGTATCTCTAGGCCACTGGTAGTACAGTAACTAACACAACTTTTTTTTTTCATGATGAATTAATATGTGGATTTATTTAGCCATTTAATGGATTAATCATTTAGTCCAAACTGTCGCTGTCACAGTTTCTCAGAGCCCACGTTGGTGTCTTCTTTGCCCAGACAACTAAAATACTCAGTTCATAATCAGTGATATAACACGTTAGAGAAGCTCCCACCAGACAATTGTCGGTGATTTTGATAAATAAACGACTTAAACGATGAGTCGATCATCAAAACGATTGGCAATTCATGTTCTGCTGATTGATTAAAGAGCTAATAATTCAGTGATAGGATGTAGACAGCGTTTCTGTTACTGTTCGGGACAGTATCACTGTCAGTGCCTTTCTACCCCGCCGACTGCCTGGTGGCAGGCAAGCTGAAACAGAAACGCATCGTTACAGAAGCAAGCGCAGTCTGCACATAACCAAAGCACTGGGTAGGTCCGACTTCACCTTCAGTGGACATGGAGACAACTGCTACAGGCGATGAAGCATATCCCATCTGAAGAGAATTTCTGTGTAAACTTGCAAGAATTATGCAAATACATCAGCGTCATCAAACATGCTGAACTGCTTCAGTGCTGCAGGACGACGACGGAGGAGAGGGAGGCTCAGGTGAGTGGCCGCCTGCCTTGAAACCAGACTGCTGTGGGTCAAGAAGGTAGTTCTAGTGGAGATATGTACAGTTAGTTTAAAAAAAATAACTTTTAGAAATGATAAATGAACCCTTTAGTGCCCCTGCACCTGCCAACAGCCGAAAGTTGAATTTGACAGTTCCGTCTTGACAGCAGTGTCCAACTAAACGCTAAAACAGAACTAAAAGTTGTACACAAATTATTATTTGTCTTATAGACATATATGATGCCCCCCACCCCAATCTGAATCACTATAGTTTAAGTTATACATATCTTTTGTCTTTATGAGACGTGTGATTTATTCTGTGCTCGCATCAGCTTTACTCCAGTCCGCTAGGTGGCAACACTGCGATACAATGACTGTCATTACACACGCGCGCGCGCACACACACAGACACACACACAGACACACACACACACACACACACACACACGCGCGCGCGCGCGCGCGATAGCGAACTGGCCGGAAATGAAGACAAATCACTGACGGAAGAAGAAAAATGGAGGCGGCAGTGTTCATCTTGTCTCTTGTAGACTGCTGTGCGCTGATTTTCCTCTCGGTCTACTTTGTATCCTTTCGGCTGTGTGTTTTCTGGTGGCTCTCTGGTTTATTCATCAACTCCGGCGTGCGGACCGGAAGCCCTGATGAATCCCCTTTCTTTATATTAGCGCACTAACGCCACGTAGCTAACCGGTTAGCCGCCTTGTTACATTAGTGTCAGTGACGGGCTTGCTAGCTATGTTCACTTTTGGTGGACTTGTTTGACAGCAGAGTGACCATGTTAACTGGCGACCTTCAGCCGAATTCGTCTGTTGTCGTAGTTACGACAGCTGTTGAACACGTAACGTTAGCTGTCCTCGTAAACGCCTCTTTGTTTAGTTTTTCATCAAAACACACCTGGTCTTGTTTGAGGAAACGTATCACACACTAACACTCTGTTGCATTTTGAACGTTGCTTGTTGTTACGGAATTTGTTGAAAACAGGTTGCTGTCGTAACTACGACAACAACAATAGCCGCTTTCGGCTGAAAGTCGCCAGTTAACAGGGTCGCTTGTTAAACCGAAACAGCGGGACGACAACATGGACCGTTTTAAATGAACATCTGCCTTTTACAACGCTACTGATGACCTTGTAAAGTTATTTGTACAATACTAACTCCAACTACTGTCTCTAACCAACATGCTGCTATCTGATAATAACCAGGTCAGCTCTTCTGGCAAAGTTTTGAGTGATGGTTCCCTTTGTGTGCTTGTGACTCTGTGTGCAGCAAGCCGTCTGATGTGTGTATAGTCGTCTACCTGTATCTTTTGATAGATTTTTGTGGACCTTGACTTGAAGTTCAGATTATCACGCTGTCCGATCTAGAATGTGACTACATTAACGCTCGAGCCTGCTGTTCCAAACTGAACAAAGTGAGTCGTGTCAGTGTGGATTGTTATTGTCGGAGGACATTACATACATACCTCACAGATTTTTTTTTACTCTTTATTTGTTTCTTGTTTTAATATATTAAATGATGATGGCTGACGCTGATTTTATGTCTGTTAAAGAGGTAATTAGTATTCTGATTTATGATATCTGACTTTGACGTTTTGTGTTTTTCCAGTGGGTCATCCCAGAGATGGTTGGCCAGTGTCTCTCCACTATGCTGATGCTGGTGTCCATGCACTGGTTCATCTTCCTCCTCAACCTGCCTGTAGCAGCCTGGAACATTTACAGGTACCTCATACTGCCGCTGGTTCCTGCAGTGCTCTTCTGTGTGGTTGGGTAATATGACAAAATATACTTTTTATAGTGCAATAGGTATTAGGCATTATATAGGTAACTCTGGGTGAATTAGTCCGTTGAAATCAATGCTGCAGGACTGCCTTATATTATGCCCGACGTTACATGTCTCAGGTATTTAATTCACCGGATTAGTCAAAAGACAGACATCCTCGTATGGTCTTGCACTTGAGATATCAGGAAATATATGGCCTCATATTATATATTGATACTACGATTTAAAATATCAGGTGGGAAGATGTTACCCATATCACACCCCAATACTGTAGTTAAGATGTCTTACTGTCCACGGTGCACTGAGCCTCCTGGGTTTACTCTCCTGTCGTCCCTGCAGGCATGTGAAGGTTCCGATGGGAAACATGGGGGTTTTTGACCCCACTGAGATCCACAACCGAGGGCAGCTCAAGTCCCACATGAAGGAGGCTATGATTAAACTGGGTTACCACCTGCTCTGCTTCTTCATTTATTTGTACAGGTGAGGGCAACGGCATCTACAGACTGACACTGACATTTAGTGACATGTTCAAGGCATTTCTGCTTGCAGTCTTGTATAATGCGGTGGTCACTTCTGCATTAACGTGTGTCTTTCCCCTGTTTTTTCAAGCATGATCCTGGCTCTGATCAACGACTGAAGAGGGTTACCTGCTCCCCCCCTCACACCCTGCGTCCTGCTTCCTGTCCTGTATGCATAAAACCTTTTAGAACAGCAGAGACGAGTCATGTTGTCAGAATCCCAGAGTAACAATACTAAGGTTAATATTTAACCATTTAACACTTCGGCACCACCAACTTCTCCTACAACGGCCGCTGTGTATTATTGTGAAGGGGACATAACTCTATCTGCAACAGGAGTAATTACATCATCAACAGCAGTTACACAGCTTCTAGTGAGTAAGAAGGCTTCCCAGAGCAGATAGAAAGAGATGGAGCCATGATATGACTGAGTATCATTATAAGTGGAACACTGGGGGTGGGGTTTTTCTTTACCGCCAAATCCAAATTGCGGGGGAAAAAATGCCATTATTGCCTCAAACCTCACAACACATTCGGATTTGTTGCCATTTGTCAAAGTCTTAAAGGCTTTTGGTTTCAGCACTCTGAAGTCTTTCTCACAGCAGCAGCCTCCACAGTGGAAGCCAGTAAAACAGTGAGGAGGACGCAGGCAGGAAGGTCTTGGACACACTGGAGTGAATCAACAAACTAGTTAAACCCTGCAGGTACACTCGGCGACCACTTTATGTGGTCCATGTTTCTAGTTCTGGTAAGGGCCCCTGTCGAATAGCCCGAGTTCTTCCTTCTGTTTCATGTTGTCACGATGCCTCATGCACTTTCTGCAGACTGTGTGGCTTCACATTCATATAATACTAAAGAGGGCGGTGTTTAAACAACGCACAGTTAGTATAACGAGACGTTTGGCCCACAGAGCTGCCGCTCACTGGATGTTTATTTTTTGTTTGTGGCACCAGTCTCCACACTCCAAACTCCACAGACTGCTGTGGAGATCAGATACTCGGACCACCCCCGTCTGGCACCCACAATCATTCCACGCTCACTTAGATCACATTTCCTCCCCACTCTGAAGGTTGGTCTGAACAGCAACTGAACCTCTTCACCATGTCTGTGCGCTTTTATGCATTGGCTTGCTGCCACGCGATTGACTGATTGGACATTTGAATTAAGGAGCAGGTGTACCTAATAAAGTGGCCACAGAGTGTTCATTCTGGTCTTTTTTTGTGTGCAGTGGCACAGTACAGAGCTTAGCTGCTGGCCCTTTGTCAGCTTGTTACCACCGATGCAGTGCTTCCCACTCTGGGCTGCAGAGCTCTGTAATCCACATGCGGCTCCACAATCGGCCTGTCGGTGTTTAGTGCTCTGCAGAGAGTCTGACACCATCGCCGACTTGGCACGTTGAGAGGCAGTCGGAGCTCTCCGATTGGCCGTTCAGTCATCAGTTGTCCTTTTTTCCCCCACTTGTGCCTTTTCTTGTTTCTTCCACAAGTAAAGTAACAGGTTATATGACATCTTTTCATTCAGAGTCCATACGATGAGGCCGTTGAATCAGATTGGCCGTGGTGTGAAAGTGGTTGGATTTAGTTTGTTTTGATTGTCACTCCTCAAGGACACATCTACTGACACACAGGCGGAGAGCGTGCAGATAGGAGACAAATGAGTAAAACTCAACATAGACATTATTTATATGGTGAGGTTTATATGATACGGTGCTATATAAATAAAGCACCTTTTTAAATAAAAATAAATAAATAAATAAAGGTAAATAAATGCTCCCTTGGTGGGTAAGGGCCTCACCTTCAGTCCAGACCAACGCTGCTGCTTTCGCTCCTGAACCCCTCCAGTTGTCATGTTCTCTCATTTTACATGTAACAAAATAAGATTTTAAGCTCACATCAATGTTGAAATCCCTTGGCCTGTGGTGGTGCCGAAGTGTAGCGAAGTACTCTGTCATTGTGACAACAGCAGTGATCATCACACGGCGGATCACTAATCCTGCTCTGAGACCTTTTCTGCATACAGGGACCTGCCAGACCTCCAGTCACACTCCCATCACTGATCCCCAACCACAGCTCAGCCGACACACACACACACAAGTTGATTGATATACAGTCATATTTGCCTCAGTATGTACAGTATGTGTGTGTGTTCATCACACACACATCACTACATGTGATAGTCTGATTGGTCAGTCGCAGTGATGCAGTGCTGCACAGAGTGAACGACAATCACATTAAACTACACACACACACAGACACACAGACACACAGACACACACACACACCAGCTGGATGCTGTATGTGTACTGTATGTAAGTAAAGGCTGTTGTATTATCACTGTGTGAGTGGCAGTTTGAACTCATGGACTTGGCCTCAGTCGTGCACTGATGTTGTTTACTGAATGACTTTTACACACCGTATGTTTTCTTGTTTCAGCTTCTCGCTGGGATGACGTGTGTGTGTGTGTGTGTGTGTGTGTGTGTGTGTGTGTGTGTGTGTGTGTGTGTGTGTGTGTGTGTGTGTGTGTGTGTGTGTGTGTGTGTGTGTGTGTGTGTGTGTGTGCGTGCGTGTGCGTGCTCCTCTTTATTTGGTAAATGTATAGACAAAGCAATCATCCACAGCTGCTCTGTGGGATGATATGATGGAGCCGTTTCTCTCTTCATGTCTGATTCACATTAAACTGTCTTACATTTTCTTTCATTTTCTTTTTTTCTTTTTTTTTTGAGGGAAATGTGCTGTTTCATAAATAAAAATGAAAGACAAGTTGTTTTGTCTTTAGTTTATTTGGCTTTGACCCCTGACTCCTTGCCAGTTTTTTATTCTTATTGTTCTCCAGTGCAGCATTGAGTTTAAATCATGTTAACTACTGGAGAACTTTGCATCCTCCTCAGCCCCCACATCTCTGCAAGCTCTGTATGAGAACAAAAAGCTCAAGAAATTAGCTAGCTTTATATTGTACAAGTGAAATACTACAAATGCAAACACGTTTTAGGTTTACTTTTGTGATAACTTCATACACCAGAATAATATTGTCATTGGGGTTAAAAGTCTTCAAATGAATATTTATACTGAAGAATTTGGCATTTTGTTATTGCACACCATTGAGGAAAGTGAGGTGAACATTTAAAAAGGGTTTCTGATAATAATTGTAGCAGTGGAAGTCAAGCAAGCCCATCGCTGCAGGCATGCAAACCGCAGCCATCAATTCATTTTAGTTGGATTTGAGCAATACATTATAAGAACTGAATTGGATGGAGTACTGTTGATTAGGACGCTGTGCTTTACAAGATTTTAATAGTATTATAGCTTACTCAACTGTAATTCAACTGCTGTAGAGTTGCAGTCACCTGTAGCCAAAGAGCCCCCGATCATGTGAACTGCTCTCAGTTATATTAGTGCTGCTGGTCATGGGTCAGACTTTCTGCTCTTTCTGTGAACTCAACTTTAACATATTACCAGCTTCAAGTTGACGTGTTGGAACTTTATGATCAAACAGCTGCTTATTTCCTCATCCAGCAGTTACAGAGCAACATGACCCTTCATGTGGAGTGGTGTTTGTGTCACCTGATGGATGGAAGTCCAACATGCCCTCTCTTTTAGCTCTGTTTTTGGTCTCTACCGACTCCTGAGGGAAACATCTGGCTCTTTAGCTGCTAAATGCTCCACTGTGTTCACCAGCTAGTCTCTAACTGAGTCTGCTGTCTGCTGAGCAGGTAGTCTACAGTGGCGTGTGGGCCAGTTAAGGGCCAATTGTGAAATACATATTTTAATGAAAAATCGTTTTTGGTTATTGTGTTTTTGTCAATATTGATATTATTTTTTGGCTAACAATCACGTTTTTGAACGAACTTGGCAACACTGCCCAAGTAGCTGGAAGAAGTACTGAAACAGACAGACAGAACATGTCACTTAATTTGGTTTCTTAGCCTGCTTGCTTTTCGTGGTTGTAAATAGTGTGTGTGTGTGTCTCAAACTCCGACACAGACAACAGCGCACTTGACAGTATGGCAAGATTTAGTAGCCCCACCTAGTGGAAAATTCACACGTCACTGTAGTGTACAATGGCTTTTTACAGCTTTGTCTAAGAGCACAACGCGGTGAGAGGGTCGAGCATGAACCAGAGCAGATAAACAATGAGCTGGAAGTCACTATAAAGCTTATATGAAATATTATATCGCTGTTTGTATTGAACGTTTTTGAGGTTTTGTCTGTCTAACATGCTCGTGTTACACAACTTACCTTAAATGGTCAGTTTGAGTCTGAAGTAAAAAAAACAAAAAAAAACCCAGCATGCAACGTTCATGGACGCAGGGTCTGAAGGGTTCTGGTCAAACTAGAAAGGTTTCTGCTCATGTGTCGGTCAGTGCATCAAGACACCAAGCAGACAGCAAAGAAACAGAGTGTACTAAGATCAAGCGAAGGACACTTCACGGTGAATTACATTTTAAAACCCTGAATGCTTTATTTAAAATATGCATACATAACACCTCCTACAGAACAATACAGAACAGTACAATCACCTTTTTGTAATAACACATTTAAAATGTAAAATGGTTTCTGGCAGAAACTGCCTGCAAGCAAAGTTCCTACTTTTGGCTTCTTAAGCGAAAAGAGAAAAGAAGAGAAGCCTGAAATACTCAAAATAAACAAACCAAACAAAGTCACAGAAGCAGAAACTAGAACACCACATCTGTGACTGAATCAAGTGTGTGTGTGTGTGTGTGTGACATCTATTGTTGTGTACCACTAGTGTGTGTGTGTGTGTGTGTGTGTGTGTTTGTGGTCTGTGATGGCAGAGTTGAAGCTGGTGATGGCTGTGATGGTGTCCGGGTAGATAAACAGGGTTCCCACTGTCCCGACAGTCCTGCAGTTATCGTCCAGGAATGGGAAGCTTTTGGAAAAATAATTCCAATTCGAATAAACTTGTAAATGTAAATCAGTTTGGAAAAATGTTCCAAAAGAAGCAGTTTGGCTGCACTGTAGCTGGCGAATCTCAAAAAGAATTTCGTGTGGTAGCAGTTGTCAAAGTAAACTTTATATTATGAAGCTCTGAGAGAGCAGCTGGAACCGTTTCGGATTGTGACAGTACAAAACAGGCGTGGGAACCCTGAACACACGTCATCCTGTCTGCCATTTGTGCACAGCCTCATAATACATGCCATAACATACAAATATACAGCACATATTACACAGAATATCATATCAGGCAAGATTGTTCTGTTGACTCTCTGAAAGGAAACACTTTGTTCATAATGACTTTATGTTACACTTGTATACAAATGTGTTACAGACGTTGTTAGAGATACACTCCATCATTTTGTTAGTGTGTGTCCTGTGTGATGGGTTGAATTTAAAGGATAAGGCTTTCTTTTTTCTTTTTTTTAATATATCATGAACAAATCTCAATTACGGACCAAAAAACAGTGAATGCATCTGCTAACAAGTAACAATATTTGTGTGTATCACCAGCCTGATATATCTTCTTCCTCTGTGCCATAAAAAAAAACTGTTAAAAACACATCAATGAGCCACACTGTTGCACTGGGTGACATGTTCCTTCATTACCATGATGTGAACATTACCATACAAAAGTAAATTAATCCGCCGCTGAAAATAGTCCCCAACAAATGTACTGTTTCCTCCTGTTTGATTAAAAACTACTGTGAGCAACTGTTTTAGGAAATGACTGAACCTTTTTAAAAAAATGAACCTTTTTTTTTTAAAGATGTACACCTTCAATAGTAGGAAGGAATGGGCTTGGAGCTGAGAGCCGCAGACAGGGTAGGGAGGTCGGAAAAGAAAGAAACTAGCACATTGTTGGTTCTGGTGTTTTTATGGGATTAGTCGACGATATCACCAACCTTATCTTTTAAAACAGTTCACAGTTGAGCTGGGATTTTTGGGGGCTCTACTGGGTGCAGTAAGAAATCAGGGAGTGCCTCTTCAAAATGTTACAGCTCCACTTAGTAGTAAATAAAAAACAAACAAGGATAAATGAAACTTAGAACATGTAACAACTAAACCAAACCAAAAAGAAATTCATATGAAGACTGCTGTTTGTATGCAGGGAGAGATGGCAACAGGCTGCCATGGAAACAGAAATTAAGAGCAAAGATGTAACAGCAAAATAAAGAGGAAATCCACATGCAGAGGTTCCACACATCAGGTGCTGTATACTCTCAGAAGGCAGCCAACCCACTCAGCGTGCTTTAACAGATGTAGCTGGACGTACTTCGAGTGCAAAGCACGAGTTAGCCATCAAATACATCGTTCTGTGCAATCCTATGCAACATGCTCATCAAATACTATTCTTTCTCTGGCTATAAGCAGGAAAGATGAAGAAGAAAACTCAAATGTATTCTGCATTAAAAAAAAAAGAGACAAGATAACATATCATTTTGCATTTAAAGATACTCTTCAAGTGGGTGTTACATCCATCAAATGTTCCTGTAGGTAAAATCTCTTAAAGGTTCAGAAGGTGAAAGAGGAACAAAGTTGAAGCTTCCTCATGTGAGCAGCTCAGACACACGACTGAAGAAAACTAAGAACACACACCCTCCACAGGTGCTGCTACGTCACAGCCTAGCACAAGTCAGTGAACTACCCATGAATAAATAATGTAGTTGATAATAAATAAGAGGAGATGAGTGGTCCTGGATGACGCTGAGGGAACGGGTCCGGACAGGAGGAGGAGGTGGCTCGGACACTAAAGGTCGTGGAGCTTCACCTGGCCAGAGTCTGACATCTCTGTGTTGTGAAACCCTGACACGCATCACTGCTGGCCCCGCCTCCAGGAAGCAGCTGTCCAATCACCAAAGCTTTCCTCGCTTCATCCATTCAAGTGTCTACAGAGTCCTAAAGCTCCTCAGGTTCACAGCAGCAGCAGATCATCAGCTGTCCATGCTGCAACATTCTGACAGGACAAAGACAGAGGTCACGTCGTCATCATCATCATCATCATCATCATCATCATCATCATCTGCTGATATCAGCTGTCCATGCTGCAACATTCTGACAGGACAAAGACAGGGGTCCCGTCATCATCATCATCATCATCATCATCATCATCCTTATCATCATCATCATCTGCTGATATCAGCTGTCCATGCTGCAACATACTGACAGAGCAAAGATAGAGGTCACGTCATCAGCATCATCATCATCATCATCACCACCTGTTGATATCATCTTCTTCATCATCATCATCATCATCACTCCACCTGCCGATATCATCACCATCATCATCACTACATGCTGATATCATCATCATCATCATCATCATCATCAGCTGCTGATATCATCATCACCATCAGCTGCTGATATCATCATCACCACCTGCCGATATCATCATCATCCTCACCTGCTGATATCATCATCACCCCCTGAGATCATCATCATCATCATCGTCATCATTTGCTGATATCATCAGCACCATCATCACCTGCTCAAGCACAAGGCAATTGGAAGACTAAAACTTTTCACTCAACTGAGTGAGGACTGTCTGGACCATGCCCCATCCACTAAGATGGAGGGGACGGGGTTTAAGACCTATACTGCACCAGGGGGCGATCAAGATGTTTTGGCTTCACTTTTGGGGCGCTGTCATGTCGTCCATCTTTATATATATATAGTCTATGGACTGTACTTACAAACTATAGCTGGCTAGATCCACTGGACAAACTATGTGATGACACAATATATAAGTTACCCCAAACATCTTTCTCAGCATTAAATTCTGTAATTAGTAAAGTTTTCATATCGGCACATATTGGACAACACATCCGCCGATACCGATATATCTGTGATAGGCCAATATCAGCCGATAAATCAGTCTCTACTGCAAAGTATTCAGATCACAACTCTAGATGTCTCTGTGACATTATTAGCACACCACAAACCCTCCTCCACATATCACTGAGCTCTCGGTTGATCTTCTTTCTCTTATCAGGTCCAGGTTGTTAGGAACTCCACCCTCCCAGACTCTCCCTGACTAAAATGAAATTATCTTCCTGTTCCCTGGATATTTCAGTAAACCTGTCCATTTATTCTAGCCATCAATTCTTCGCTTACTTCTGGTCAATTGCCTTAATATTTTAAATGAGCCATGGGTCAACCACAAAAATCCACCTCTTGACCCATCCATTTTAAATAACTTCTGTCTAATATCCAACCTTCCCTTCTTGGCTAAGGTCTTGAAAAAATAGCTGAACTTGGCAGCACTTGGTGTGCAATTGGCCATCTTTCTGAAAGGATTTTCTGTGTGGCCATTGGCAACTGTAAATCCTCCACTACCCAGTTCACTGATGGAGTGCCTCAGGGTTCAGTCCTTGGTACGTCAGTTATTCTCCATTTATATACTACCTCTAGGTCAAATCTTTCAAAAGCACCATATGAGTTTCCATTTCTATGCAGATGACTCCCAGATCTATTTGTCTTTTGATTCCAATAACACAACAGAATTGTAACAATCCTGCCTCACAGACCGGAAAAAAAACTGGTAACGAAACTTTCTTCAGCTAAACGCAAGTAAATCAGAAGACACTATCATAGGTCCAGACTCTTCCATTGATCACATGTCCCCGCACTTCGGTTCTCTGTCTCTCTAGGTGTTGACAACAAGCTTAGTTTTGACCACCATGTCTGTTGCTGGCTATATTCCTGCCTGAGTCAATAAATGGTAAATGCAAAAACCTTTTTGCGCAACTGAGGTTTTATCAAATTTTGCCATTTCCATAGAGCTTTTCTAATGCGATACTTAGAAATAGACATTAAAAATACCTCTAGGAAACATGGCTAGTGTATGTATGTGAATGAGAAGCAAACTCTAAAGCGCTTTGTCCATTAAGGTAGAAAAGTAGGAAGAAACTGGATTCTCACCCTACTTATATGTATATAAACTGTTGAGGGGCCTCATGAAAGCAGTGGCTGAAAGATAATCCACCAAAAATAGTGACAGGCTGATGACCTGTACGGCCTTTCAAATTTGTCCCCAACAACTACACATGCTAGTTTTCATGTTCATACCATTGAGCCCTTCTGCATCCTGGACATCCAGAAAGGGGGCCGGTCCCCAGATTCGGACGGTCCCATCGTCGGAGGCGCTGGCCAGCAGTCCAGGCAGGACGGGGTTCCAGCTCACACAGTTGACTGTGCGGGTGTGACCAGTCAGCTCTGCGATGGGCAGCTCACTGCGCCGGTGCCAGATGTAAACTTTGTGGTCTGACAGGAGACAGGACACTCCATCAGCTGGTACCAGTTTATTGGATTAGACTTAAATGGCAGCTTCACCAATTTTACAAAGGAAAATCTGTTTACTTTTCATGTGGAGTACTACTGCACATAGGCACATGTGCACATGATGATTGCATGGCCATTTATTTTATACTTGTGTCGTACATACCATTTGTATGGCGCATATTTTTTCAACTTTTACTTTTAACTTGCTTGACATGCATATCTGCAGGACATTTTGTTGAGATTTAGGAGATGTGCACATTGGATCCTCTGCGAGCCTCTGCTACCTAAAGTTACCCATAACACCCACACAACAGAAAGCAGCTGAACTGAGCTGAGCTTTTTACTAAAAATGATGTCGTCTTACCTTCACTGCCACTTGCGATGAAGTCTTCATTGTGCCCTCCGAAGCAGGAGTGGATGGTGTAGAAGCCCTGCGTCACCCCTTGGTACTTCCTCACCAGCACCCGGTCATGCAGGTCCCATAGGTGCACTCCCTACAAATGCACAGCATTTACTGAGATGTACATTTCAAAATCAGCATTGAACTGAACTGCCACTGTAGCAACTCGCTGAAGTTCAAATGAAACTAAAGTATATTGTGGTGTTAAATTATGGGAAGCAACAAGCTGCTCACCTGAGTAGCAACATTGAGCAGAGCTAACCTTCCACTTTTGGAAACAGTGAAAGACATGATGGGGTGGTCCTCCTGCACTCTGGAATGATACAACACACAACATCATCCACAGGCAGAGCAAAAAAAAAATGTCACAAAACAATGTTTTGATGTTGCTTGTGTAAGCAGCATGTTAAACATACACCCACATGTGTATTGCGACCCATTCAATTAAACAGGCATAATACAAAGAATACCGTATCTACCTCCTTGGAAAGCTCAGTGTCTCATATTTATTGTTTTTTTAAAATACTTTGGGAGGAGGTTTGTTGGGTTGCCATAGCAGCTCTAAACGGCATGGTGGTTAGCAGCAGGGTAGAGCGGGTTGGGAGTTCGATCCCCCCTGTCATGCTGACGCATCCTTGAGCAAGACACTGAACCCTTAGTTGCTCCCGATGGAGACCAGCACCTTGCATGGCAGCTCGGTCGCCAATGGTGTGTGAATGTGTGAGTGAATGGGTGAATGAGACTCAACTGTAAAGTGCTTTAGGAACCGTGAAGGTTGAAAAGCGCTATATATAGAAAGATAGGTTGGATAAACACCTCATGGAGCCCTGTATACATCTGTACGTGGTGCCTGCCCCTATTCAGAAGCTGCTGCAACACAGAATCCCCCAACTCAAGTATGTTCCTGATCACACGGACCAGTGTTTCCCAAACTTTTCACAGTCCTGTACCCCTTCAGTTATTCAACCTCCAGCTATGGCAAACTTTTTTATGCCTTTACTACTACGTAAACAGCAGAGAAACGACAGGAAGAGAGAGAGAGAGAGAGAGAGAGAGAGAGAGAGAGAGAGAGAGAGAGAGATGGGGAATGACATTCAACAAAGGTCATAGTCGTCACCTTAATCCCTAGACTGGCAGGGCTTCTTCTGTACTGGGTGTCTTTTGTTGAATTATAAATACGACGGAGGTCTATGAGAATGAATGCAGTGGAGAGTTTAAATATTCACCATGATGTTTTGCCATACATTTGGCTCAGTTAGGACCTGTTTGTACAGTACATATTATGGCCAAGACATGTACTGTCACAGTGTCCTAAATATTTAAAAAAATGGGGATAAATGGGGAAACTGACCCGACACATGACACATGACCAACCAGTGTCACTCACTGATTTGATTTCTGTGATGAAATCACAGAAAAGAGGTTGGAAACCACTGTTTTATAACTTCATCCCTGAGGCTGGAGTGGGTACAGGCAAAGTAAAATTCAGAATCTCTGTCTGGTTATATTTTGTGCTAACAAGAGGGTCTTACATGTTTCTGTCCGTCAGGTCTTCAAAGTTGTATCCGCGGATGCGTTGGTGGGTGTCCGATGCGAGGACGGTCCGGCCGTCACTGAGACACCACAGGCACTGCACCCGAACTCCTTCCCATGAGTCCAGCAGGTTTCCATCCAAGTCCTGGGAGTCAGGAGGAGACAAAATGCATTGAGGAACACCATCAACGCCAGACTGCAGCAGGGAAATCCCAGAGCATCCCACATTTGATTTGGGGTCAATATCTTCTTTTTTTTTTATATACTGAACAACAAACATAACAATGTGGCAGAGAGCCACGCACACTGCTATCCCTCCCCCTCACTGATCCGACCTGGGGACACAATGGAATGTCTCATTTTTCTAAAACAAAAACTTGAGCCATTAAATTAATTTTAAAGATCCTAAAATGACATTACAACTCTACTCCCAGGGGCTTTAAGAGAAAGCTTTCATGTTTAGGTCGTAGCCCTGTGTTCTCGGTTCTGGAAATACCTAACTTTGGCAGGACCATCACCTACAATTATCTATCCCTGGTCACTTGATGAGAATTTTTAATTAATTCATATCTCATATCTCAGCAAAGGATAATCTCTCGAGGGCTGCAACAATTATTTTCATTATTATCCAATTCTTTTCTCAATCATTGGGTCTATAAAAAGTCAGAAAGTAGCAACAAATTTCTTACATGACGTCTTGTTTTGTCTGACCCGCAGTCCGGAACTCAAAGATATATTGATAGACGTCTAAGATAACCAATGAATATTCTTATTAGACAGCTTGAAGAAGGGGATGTTTGGCAGTTTGAATAATTATAAGAATTACTTAAATTATAGTATATTGAAGTGTAATGTTGAAACAATGAGACGCAGGGTTATATTTGGGCAGAACATAAAGAAGCCCGTTTTTTCAAAAGACTCAGATAGAGAAGATATGTAGACCTGCTTAACATGGAGCAGAACAGGAGCTGAGACTTTCACAGGACTGACGATCAACACTGGGACATAATTAATAAGCTCCTCTCTGCGTGCTGAATATTAAATATCAGGGGTGATTAATTAGGCGCCCCAAGGTGTTTGTGACTGTAGACAGGGTAACGATGGCAAGAGAATAAAGATAATGACTACTGTTTGTGGTGAACTGGGACAATACACTGTACAAACATATTGTGCTCAGTGGACTCATAGGTGCACTTTAACCCTGGCATTGTTTGTTGGAGTTGTGTGATTCTAGAAATTTGTAATGTCCTTTATGTTTTGTTCTATACTGGGGGAAAAAAAAAGAACAAAAACTCTGAACACAGTGAGTGATGATGAGGCTTTCAGAGGGATTCATCATGGTGAGGGGTGCATGAAACCATGATAATTCCTGCTACTCCACACTTACTTTCATCACACTTACTTTCATTTTCTCCATACAAAGGTCCTCCTTTCCTTAGAATTATTTGAACTCATGAGTGAAAGCTTGGACAGTTTTTCTACATTCCAGCCCAGATGAAACTGGTCTACCAGAGCTTCTATTAAATGTGTTTGATGTAAGTGAGTGTGATGTAAATGCACTGTATGACAGAGTGTGTGCTGTGAAAGATACTCACACACTGGTAGAACTGGCCTCTCTGGCCGCCGGTGACGAAGCGTTTGCCATCTGGATTCCAGGCCACGCTGGTCAGGCTATCCTCATGAGACTGACTCATCTTTGTACGTAACTCCCCCGTCTGTAGACAGAGGAGAGGAGAGAGAAACGTGACACCACACACTCTACAACACACCGATTTGGAGCTTTCCGTCATGTGAACCTCTAATTACCTGAAAACACAATCTGTTATTGGCTAATACTGTTGTCCCTTCAGGTTTGAATGTGTTTGGAAAAGACTAAATGAGAACGAGAATACAGTATGTCTGCTTTCACAAGGTCCAGGTGACTGAGTGGAGCAGCAGCAACATGGCTGCTTTGGTGAGATTAAAGCTGCACTAATCACTATTCTTACTGAGTGGAGCAGCTTTAAGGTTGAAGAATAATGTGAAAGGAGTCATACGTATTTACAAACCACAGAGAATTATCACAGACTCTGTTTGATCCAGCTCTACAGAGCTTATTAGCCTCTATATTTGGGCTCATTACAACTTTTTTCAAGTCTGTAGTAATACAATACTCACATATCTTTATGTACACTGAGGGAGTTACGGCTCTGCAGCTCGACAAGGAAACGCTGTCTGTGGAAATACACTTTTGTACTAAAAAATGATATCCACTTGATTTATGTAACTCAAAACCTCAAATTAACTTCAGCTGAAGTTTAGGATGCATTTTTAAACAGAAAGAGGACTGTGGATTTTGTCCTCCGTCTCTTATATTGGAGTCACACTCAGTAGGGATCTTTTCACAGCCAGTATGAAGAGGAGGGTGACCAAAAACTGAATGTGCGTAAGACTTTGAACCTATCCTTTTACAATGGTCTAAAGAAGCTGAGAAAGGTTCAACTTGTCAGTAGAATGAGGATGACTTGTGTGGGGGTCAACCAATTAACAACGGAAACACATAGACGGTCAGCAATTCTACAAAGACTGGTAGGACATGTTCCTTTGAACACGAAGAATCAGTTTTGAATACAGTTTGTGGGACAGATGGACAGGCTGTGACAGCTGGTTGTCATGGAGAAGTCGGTTGGCTGATTGTTGCACAACCCACTGCTTCTAATTATGAGCAAAAACACATTTGCGCTAGAGCTGCATAGTTAATTGCAGATAATCAAATAATCATTTGCATAAGCATTTGGCAATACTAACGTATTTGTAATATTAAGGTCAACACAAACCTACAATCTTCACTCGGTTCTTTTTTTTTGTTAATCTGCTGCAGGGGATGAATGACATACAATGACAGAGCTCAGAGGATGGAGCGGTGCTATACACTGCAGGCTGAAAAGATCTGATCTCCAACATTATCTTATAGTCAAAAACCTTTAAAGGGGTACTATATGTAACAAAGTGCAACAATTTACTTGTATTAATCGCTTTTTATTTATCACTTAAAAACCAACTTTCTCGGTTATAGGCATCTTTCTCGGTTATAGGCAACCTTCTCGGTTGCCTATAACAGCCTGTGGACTGGTTTCTATGTAAAAGGACTCGGGGCGAATTTTCCGTGAAAATCCAAAGGATGTGACGCTACGTGTGCCTACCCTCTCTTCCGCTCCATGTTCAGCTCCCCGACAGCCAACGTTAGCTTAGAAATGGAGTCCGCTAACATCAACAAACGACCGGCACCCACCAAAACACAGAGTCCAACGTAGCTTGCTTGCTAACGTGGACGAATTACTAGTTAGCTAACGTAACAAAACACTCAGCTAATTCATCCAGACTCCCGGGCTAATCTGTGAGTTTGCAAATCACTTCATCAGCTAACAACATGAAGCAACCAACGCCAGATCTGCTGCTCAGCAATGGGCTCTCGTTCACAAGCTAACCCAGGGAGGCCAGCGGTGACAGCGAGAGGCAGCGGCGAGAGGCAGCGTGTAACGTTGCATCCAGAATATTTTCACATCTAACTCGGTGGATTAAGGGTTTATTTTGACTAAAATGGAGTTGGTGATGGTTGGAACAGTGGAAATACAACCGTAGTGTAATACGAGCTGTTGCTTTCTACTAGCCAAAAGCGATGCAAGACAGGGGTGGACAACTCGCTAACTGTAACCTGAGCTAAGGTAACTTTATGTTTAGCCAGCTAGCTGTAACGTAGCAGTTACCGAACGGTAAGCTAGTGTGTATCACAGAGCCAATGGGCCAAATAAAATATAGGAACGTTATTCTAAATATGATTGTAAATCACAGTAAATCAGTCTGGTGTATGTCACCGGTGTCATTAATAACAAGGACTTTCTGAAAACTCCATATAGAACCTTTAAATCAATTCAATTTAAAGTAAACAATTAAATAGTGAAAAACAAACAACGTCACAGGCAATAAAATCTGTACACTGATGTACACTTTTTCCCTATTATTACATAACTGATGTCTATGATAACATGCTGCCTTTTCTCTTGCAGGGGCCCTGTAAGCCTGCACTCAGAAAGTCAGAGTCTGGGAGAAAAAAAAAATACATAAAGAAAATCATGCAGAATGATCCGAGCTGCTGATTTATGTTCACCACACAGCTGATAGCAGATGTCATTCATGTCATTTTTGTTGTTTTACTTTTTTTGGGGGATTTTTCTGAGTGTGGATCACAATTTAGTCAGACAGAAAAGAAGCCAATGACCGGCTGACCTGCTGTGTGAGAGATGTACCTGCACATTCCACAGCCACAGCTCAGAGCAGTCATCAGGACCACAGGCTATCAGATAGGCATCATCGGGGCTCCATGCCAGGTATGAAACACCATAAGCATGACCCTCCAGAGTCTTCATCAACTTCAACTGCTGGGTTTCCTGTCGACCAACAGACAATATAGTCAATAACCCAGTTATTTCAACTCTCACGCGTTTCCCTGCTCCTACGTGAAATTGATGATAAATAAATGAGATTGCTTACTGTGTCGACGTGCCACACAATGACTGTGGTGTCTTTGGATCCAGTTGCCAGTTTTGTGCCGTCGTTGGAGAACTTGCAGAACCAGACTTCATTGCAGTGTTCAGTGAGAATCTGCTGAGTGTAGCAGGGGAACTGTTTCCTAAAAAAAAGTGGACACGCACACATAAGGCAGATATCAAGCTTCATGATGCAAATAAAACAGCTTTTATGGTTAGATATTATGACTGGCTATGATGTCGTTTGAAGGATTACATATTTATTGGAGACTTGATCAATACAACACTTCTTGGCAACGGGTAAACCCTAATCTGAACTGATTCTAGTTCTACATATGTAAACATCTTCATGGAGATAAATATAGACCCTACCCCCCAGATATGAATGCAATTCTATGGGCCACATTGCATATAGTAGTAGTGTCCCACAGTGACAATCAAACAACACAACTTGATTTTCCCATCAGCCTGGGTGGAGCCCTGGTGCGGTACAGTATGTGTGGGTTCTTACCGGCTGCAGGCATGGTCTAGCAGCAGGGACACAGAGTCCAGTCCGCTGTCCAGCTTGGTGTTGTGGTAGAGGCAGCGTTCCCTCTGCAGCTCCACCGCCTGCTTCAGCAGTGTCTGCAGGCGGCGAGGAGGAAGCATCACCGACGGAGGCAGGTACGCTGCGCACACAAAGAACGATTCAAAGTTCAGAACATATGGTGACCAACTACAGTAACAAACATCGTAGTATGGAATAAAACAGAGAGCCACTTTGACAGATGTTGAGCAGCTTTGATAATTACTTGCTGGAATCCTGCCTCTCTGGGCTGAACATAGGCAAACATGCAGTGGGGTGCTCAGAGATGTCTGCGTGGCTGATTCTTTTACACTTGTTTGTAGTATGTTTACATTTGTTCTGGTCTCCTTTTTGAACCTGCCTCCCAACAGGAGCTGACTCAAACTGTTAGGGACACGGTGTATGTGCTGCAGCTAGATATGCCTGTCCTCTGTTAGAAGGCGTGGGTGGCCGACTATGATGAATAAATTACTTTATTCCTCTTTAATCAGAACACTTGGAGTGGTATCTGGAAATATACAACCAAAATAGAAAAAGGATTACTAAACCAGTAAGGTTCTGGCCTCTCCACGTCTCCATGAGTGGGTAGAGTGGTGAATAAATGTACCGCTAGCTGGCTTACCGTATGCTGTCCTCTATTGGCTAAACATTGATGCAGGATAAACATGGAAAAAATGCTGATGTAATAATCACAATTTGGTGCTAAAGGCGACCTTGAACAAATAATAACCTCGATGTGATCTACAAAAAACACTGAATATGTACATCACAAATTGGTCCATTACTTAAAAGTACATTACGCGACTACACCCAGAGTGCCTTGTGCTGCCTCGTTATCTCCAGTGCTAGCATGAAATATTGCTTACTGTTAGCCTCATGTTTTCGCAATATATTGGGACATAACCATACAACCTTTTAACCACAACAGTTCAGTGTGGATTCCGACCGGACCGATCCTGCCCATACAGACCACCTGCAGGATGGTTCAGTCCATTACTGTCACTGCTAGGGGTGATGTGGTGTAGTCCAAGTCGCAGCAGAAACAGGGAGTTTATACATAACCAATCAACTTGCTCAACGCACAGATGCTCACAACGCCTTGTTGTGATTTGGGAGGTGTGTCTGCGCTACCCATAAAACTCTGACCTATAGTTACCCATAACACCCTGACCTACAATGACCCATAACACCCTGTACTACAGTTCCCCATAACACCCTGACCTACAATGACCCATAACACCCTGACCTACAGTTACCCATAATAACATAAAAAAAAGCGTGCATGTAATCCAAATGATTCATATCTACATATAATCTAGACAGGAAACAAATGCTAATGTCATGTAGGAAGCAGCTGCAGGACTTTAGAGTGGACAAACAGATACTATACATGAGAACTGCCCACTGCTGTCGGTGCTGCTGCTGCAGCGCTAATGTACGGACATCATATATGAAAGGAAAGGAAGTGTTAACTGTACAGTAGAATAACTATGGGGTGTGAGCCAGACTGCACTCACTCTGGAGCTTGTCCAGCAGCTTTGTTCGGGATGCCGTGCCTTTGCCTTCCCACTCTGCTTTGGCTCGCAGGTCCTCTGCATGACTGCACATCAGGTACCTTCAAAAACACATGATGACACTTTCTCAGCTACTGTCACACATGCTGTCACACCTGCTTTTAAAAGTGAGCTTACACAAATGTATCTCTTTGATCTGGGCCTGTCCTGTCATGCATCTCATTAAAAAAAAACAAAAAAGGCTCCTCCTGCACAATTTCTATATTAACTACAAGCAGGAAAATGACATTGAGTTTTCAACAGTAGACCAACATCAGTGTCACTTTGTTTTCCTACTTATTGTTACCATTACTGCGCATGAAAAGCATAAAGCCAAGTATATATCTGGCCAACTTTGAAAATTAGGACATTTTCAGTTGTGTCATCTTTACAGCGTTAAGAGTGAGGAAAATATAAGAAAAGGTACACACACAATATTACACATGAAGCCCTACTGGCTTTTGGAGATGTCGGTCAATTTGGTCCAGAGCTCGATATCTCAGCCCCTGCAGGCCAGATTCAGAGTACCGTCTAGACCTGCTCTATATGCAAAGTGCCCTGAGATAAGGTCTGTTAAGATTTGGCACTATATAAATAAATCTGAATTGAATTTCAATTGAATCTGCAAGATGCTAAATTTGCTGTGGATGTTCATGGTCCCCAGAAGAAGACATCTTGTGTCTTCATTGTTTATGGTGACTGAGACATTTCCTCTCGCTTCACCCTCGGGCCAAACACAAGAAACTGATCCTCAATCCGGAAATTTTGTGCTTGCTCAAACACCTTCACATTGTGGAGGGTGTGATGTGATGAACATTGCAGCCCCTAATGTTACCCTGTGCTGCAGCAAAAGTTGAGTCAGGATCAATCTTTTTACAGACTACTGCTACTGTGGGAGCCTTCTGTGGATGCACCGCCACTGCACCAACACAGCGTACCACTGAAATGCATGAGGAGCCTACGGTTTTCAGGGTTGTCGGTCTTGCTGGGAATTCAATCACCAAAAAGCAAGACATTGGCAATGTGAAACGTTAATTCGTTCAATCCACACTGACTCAGACCTCCCTTCAGCCATCTCTGTCCTCAGAAGCAACTCTCCTGTCAGCAGTAGAGCTCCCGAGGGCCAGAGAGGACAGCAGGAGGACAAACTGTCTTCACCCGACTGAGGAACATCAGAAATGTACTGGATGAAAGTAGTTTTACAGTGAGAAAACTGCATAGTTCTCATTTATTGAGTCATAGAATTTACCTCCCACCTTAGTAGGCAGGGAATCCAGAGTGTTAATTGATCATTATGATAACATTAATAAGTGAATTTGAAAGGCTTCCTGTGCAGATTATGCTTCAACAAACATGCCCAAAAAAAACAAAGCATCCTGCAGCTTGAAAAAAATGTAGGGAGTCCCGTAGTGTCTCGGAGTCGGTGTTGACAGATCCATGAGATGGAAAAGTGGTGGACATCAGAAACGCTGTCTGTGTGTATTGCCTTTCAGTGGTCTCTGATGTTTCAGAGGGTTCTCCATCCTGACAAGCATGGAATTCTTGAGGGACAATTGTATCATGGTAATTCTTTCACAAAAGGTTATTGACAGCTTCAGTACTGTACCTTCAAAAGGCCCTGTCAATCAAAATGCACATTATAAATCACTGCGTTTAACTCAGACACAGCAAAGCCAATAGAGGCTGGCAAAATCATTTCCTACCATACCCCAGGGGGGATTTGACTCATTCTACTGCAATATGGGAAAAGCTAAACAACAAACATTGTAAGTGTAAATGACAACTCTGCTTCTATCGACATTCCAGAGTATGTCTCAGCTTCCCTGTCCGCTAATGAACTGACCCACTCAGGATGTGGATACGCTCCGTGTTGTACTTCAGAGGAGTGAGTTCGGCCCTGAGGACCTGCAGGGCCTCCAGAACCTTCCCATCCTCCAGATACTCCAGATACTTCTGCTGCAGTAGCAGGAACTTCATCCGCTGCACGAGGAAGACGAGGACAAACATGGACAAAGAAGAACAAAGAGGGACATTAGTCATCAAAGGCTGTTCGTTCTGCCACAGTTACCCACATGACATCAAGGCAGAACATCCACTACTTCATTACCAACACACATGATTGAACTGAGGCTTTATTTCTTGATTTATTTGAAACATTCAGGGGAATCAGTCAATACAAACCTGCTCAGTCCATCAATGTCTACAGTACATCTTAATTCTTTCGATGTGGCTGTTGAAATGATTGGCCGATCACATCAGATTCAGAATCAGAATCAGAAATACTGTATTGATTGAAATTCCATGGTTACATGTGCTCCCATTCAAGAAAAGAGTAGAAAAGTAGCATAAATAGATATAAAAAAATAATAAAATAAAAGATATACACATCAACTTGGTTTGCCCTGTTGGTCTCGACTGTTTGGAATAAAAACTGGCGTTATGAAACAAAAAACTTTCCTTGGGGGAAATGGTGTGAAATAAAAAAGACTTTGGAAAAAAGGACAGTTTGAAATAAAAAATAACCTGCTGCAAACATTTCAGAATATTGAGCTGAGCTAGAAATGTATTTGATTACTACACAAATTCCGTGCTTATATTTTATTTTCATTTATGTTATTATTCATTTTACAATGTCTTATTTCTCACAGTACAGTACATTCTTCTTGACAATCTGCACAACACCTGGACTCTGACCATGTTAACCTAACACCGAGGCTGGATTACCAACCAGGCAATGCAGACTACTACCCTGGGCCGGGTATTCCAGCATAGAAAATCTGTGAATACTGCACAGAGACAGTGAAGAATGGAGGTTTAATGGGGACCAGCGGCTCGTTTTCCCCTGTAATATGCTGACACGCTGGGTGAAGCCTCTCTATCCTGGTGGAGGCTCTTACTTTGGGTTTTACTGTGGAGACAGAACTGTGTGTCAGTGGTCTGAGGATTGCTGGGGTTGCCACTTACCACTATAGCACTTGGAGAATGCATCAGTGCCTTCAGCTCATTCAGGTCACTCTCAGCCTGAATAAAGAGGAGGAAAAAGCATAAATAACACAAACTAATGTAGGTTTCACTATTGATGAACCCATTACTAGACAAACACTGAATAACAGAGATTTCAAGCACAGAAACATTTTTTTTGGCAAATGAAATCTTCCTAAATACAGTGCACAGGCCACTGTTCTAAAGGACTCCAAAGAGTATGGATTTGCATTTCAGATAACGTGGTTCCACCTTGTCCCACTCTCCTTCCATGACATGATTGCGGAACTTAGTGGCAGAGGGGTGCTCCAGTCTGCAGCCAGACTCCTGCATCAGGAGGTCCACCGTCTGACTGTAAACAATGTACACAGCAGAGCCAAAATCAATTCACATCATAATCAATGACCTGGGAATGCCTCAGCACATGATCAATGTTATAATACAATGAACTAGAACATGTATAGTCTTGCCATGTAAACAACTTTTTAAACACAGAGCCACAGAGAAGACTTTGAGGAAAACAGGTGGGCTGGGCAAAAACCATAATGCTTTTTATGAATTAATGTTCGGCCATTTAACAAAACAAAAGCGCCAATCATGCTGTGGTTGCAGCTTCTTCAATGTGAGGATTAGCTGCTTTTATATCTTTGTATTTTTAGGTTTTGGACTGTTGGTTTGACAAAACAAGACTTTTTGAAGAAGTCACTGGTGATGTGCATATATACTAAACAATGAATAGCTTAATCTGAAAAAAGAAAATAACAAATCAAGAGAATAACCAATAATTAAAATAGTCTGCGTTTTGTTCTGTTTTCAGATTTCCTCTTGGACATCTCACTCCTGTGGTGGTTTATTCTGTCACATTTAAACTACATCAGTATATAATAACATGCATTTGGGTCCTGACGTCAGTTTAGTTGGGGTTACCCTTCACTTAATCCATACCTTTAAAAAACGTGACCCAGAACTAACCAAAGACAAGTGATCTGAACCGTGGCAGAGAACCCATGCCAAATCCGTTCAAAAATCTAGCAATTTTGAGCCGAATGACTTTTTGTCTAAACTTGAGAATCGCTTATTGTTACCGTCCTCCAGAAACCTCTGTTGAATAAAGAGCGACAGGAGGAAGAAGGAAAAAAAATTCAACTCCGTCCGGGACCTCATCCACTGCGGACCAGGGTCCCAAACAGAGCTAGGAAAACTTCTTACACCAGTGAGGCCTACATGTATTCAGTGATGTTGCTGATATAATAGAAGACGGCATCAAACTGCTTGGGTTTTCCTCCCTACACTCGAGAGAAGACAACATGTCCACACACGGGTCCTGACAGATGGCAGATGACACAGTAGCTCAACTGTCTCACTTACTTGAGACCCAAGTCGTGTAAGTGTTGTCCTATCAGCCTGATGACATCCTCCTCAGACTGAGACAGACGCTTCTTCTTCTTGACGCCATCCGACGCGCTGTTGCTGTTGTTGGACGCAGGTTGGGCTGACACTCCGTTGTTGTTGTTGCTGACAGTGTTTCCATTGTTGACTGTCAGAACTCCGTTGGAGTGAGCTTCCCCGGTGGAGGACGACTCGCCGTTCTGCTCGCCGTTTCGGCAGGACAGTTCTGAATCTGGGTCCTGTCCTGTCCCGTTAGCCTGCATGTTCCCAGTTTCTGCAGGCGACACGACGCGTATAGAAACGAATGACAGGCGCAACGGGACACTGCGGGGATAACAAAACCACCGTTACAGCCGCCGACAGGCCCACTGACCCAGATGCAGCCCCGAACTGCCCTGTTCCCCCTGCGGCCGAGGCTCGGTGCTTGTTACGCGGCGGCGGCCGCGACGATAACCCGGTTTTCGACTCGGGCGACGAAGAAACGTTATTTCGACAGCCGCATTTTGTGGAATCCGGCGGTGTTTGGAGCTGTCAGGAGCCGTTACGGCCGCGGTGAAGTTGCTGGTAGAGGTTGTTATTGTTGCTCTCAGACAGCTGCAGCCCTGATACGGACATACGCAGTGACGTCAGCGGAAATTCCTTCACGTCGCTTTGCGTGGGCTGCGTCGCCGTTAGGGGGCGCTGCCGCTTCTCTTTTTTTCACCTTCACAACATACATTCAGGTCCTCAATAGCAAGTTTTGAATTCCACAGCATCTTTTTCACATTACATATATTTCAGTCTCACTCCTGAAACCACTGCACATTTATTATCATCCACTAGCAACTGCTGTTTGTTTATGTTGTCCTGAGCAGTTGTCTCAAAGGTCCAGTCCATTGTGTCCTTTTGTTTTTGCTGGTGTCTCACCGTACCTGCCAGTGTTGAGGGCCACAGGTATGTGATCATGTGAATATTTCATACAATAAAAGTTCAAAACTAGTGAGGATGAGGTCTGTGCAGTGACATTCAGATACTTTTATACTTTTGCGTTATATAATTATTTTTGTTCATGGTAGCTTTTTAACTCCTGGGTTATCAGGATGCCCCTTTACTGCAGTATTTTTTTTGCAGAAAATGTTAGCTTTAACTATAAATAGATCAATACTTTGAAAATACACGCAACGAGGACAAACACTTCATTACATGTCTTGCACCACCTATCTTCAGTTCATCTAGTTACTTTTACTGCACTTTCAGATTTATACCTACAACTGTAAATGTTTATTTATTTATTTATTTACTTCTATCTGATGGTAGTATTAGGGTACCTCATATTCCTGTAGTGTTACATTGTGTTGTGTGTGTAGCTTCATTATATAGTGAGGTATATAGTAATTTTAAGCATAGTATAAGGTACTGTCGCCACAGTTTTAGATTTTAGTTGAGTTGTTTTGCTATTTTTTTAATATTTGTGTGCTTGTGTTGTTTACTATGTGATTTATGTGACTTGTGACCTGTGATGATACAATTTACCACTGACCTCAATAAAGTATTCTCTCTCTTGAAGGGGGCCCCCTGTTTTTCTTCAAGGCACCAAGCTAAATGCATTCCACATATAAGCATGTGCAAACGCATGACAGAGCTGTGGTGTCACAGCTTCGGCATTAACACTTTATTATAGCGGCAACATTTGACCAATTCATCAGCCAAACTCGGTCAACCTGCAGAGATGTTGAGATGTTGTAGAGCTGATGAGCTCTTCCAGAGTCACCGCGCTTGTGTCTCCACTGACTGTGCGGTAATGATGACACCGAGACTTGTCTTTATTACATTTTTTTTTTTTTTTTATCAACTCACGTTATGATGACAAACAACTGAAATGAAAGAGGGTACACTGACTGAGACGTTCTTCAACTTAAAAACCAGGATAAGGATCAAGTGCTCAGAACAGGCTAGGTAGACCTACAGTGTGTCTAATTAAATCCACAAAAACCGAGAAGATCAAATTCTGACAAAAGCTGAACGGTAACAACAACCAGAACCACAGGACTGAATCATTTTGTTGCCTTTTGATGCCATCAGCTGGCCCTGCTGGCGTGGGCTCTCCAGATGGCATTTCAGTGTTGTGTTGGTGCTTAGCTCAAAAGAATTCAGTTGTGACCAAAACCTGGAATCATGACACATTATTCAAAGTGCTATTTTGTTCCCAAGCCTGAGATCATTTGAAAATACAAATCAGGAAACAGCCATGGTCCACGTTTTGGCTTTTACATCTAAAGCCATTCCTTTATCATTGGCACTTTCACATCATTGTAAGAAAAAAAACACATGTCCCTGTCATTTTCAATAAATAAATCTGACCAAAAAACACTGTCTAAACTCTATGTACAACGAGGACACCTTCAGTCCTCTTTCCCTCTCTTTAAATAGAACAAAACGTGTACATTACATTATAAAAATATGAATTAAAGGGGAATGATTGAACCTTTCCTTAAGAGAGGAGAGCATCAGGTTTGTAGAAGAAGAAACTATTGCACTTTCATCCCATTCTACAGAGACACTGTGGGCTTTACAATCAGCAGAACAAATAGCAATGGCTCCCCAAATACTTTGCCCCAAAACACACATACAGTACAGCTGCTTCCTGCATGTCATGGCTGTCCTGTCAAAGCCTCGTACATCCCAAATACAAACTTTAGGGGGAATAATGTCAGAGGTTCCCCAAATGCAATCAAATTTGGCGTTGTCACAAGCATTTAGTTTGTGACTAAAAACAGGCACAGTGATGGGCTTCAGTCCCTGCATGTGAGCAGGCTGGCAGTCAGACCTGTTGATAGATTTTGCGCGGCCTTATTCACCATCTCCCAATACACTGTTTGCCAGCAATGGTTCCAAAATGTCACGTAACTAAGTCTACTTTTTATTTTAGTTTTCTAAGCTTCAAATGATACACTTTTCCAGTGTACCTGTTGATTTAGGCATCAAGCCTTTCCACTTTACTTCCACCTTGGGTAAAGGGACCAAGATAACTCAGTTGGAAGTCAGACCTGCTGAAGCTGAGAGGACACGTCCTCTTAAGAGTAAGTTAGCCTGTCCGTGTCCACATAGCCACACAGGCTCTAGTTTTTCCACCTGCCCCTGCACCCAAAATCACACAGACCATGTCCCCCAAATGTGCAAACACATTAGCACATGCAGAAACCTGTGTGTAAACATCTGTGTCCATTTTGGAATATGCAGCCCTTTACACGACCAAGCAAGCAGAGAACTAGAAAGACACACATATGATAGCCTACTTCAGGCCAGAAAATACCAGAAAAGTGAGGCCCCCATTTCCACCTGGTATTAACACCAGATCTGTATTTGGATTCCTTATCTATATCAGGGAAAACATGTTAATGCAGGCGTAAAGAGGTGGTCATGCTCACATTGTGATCTGTATAGTCTGACCACATTCTGAAGAAAAAAGTCGAAAGGTCACCTAACTCTGCCTCCTCCTCCTTTCCCAAGCCACCCATCATAAAGCTACAGTTAGTTATCTAGCACATCTTCCATTGCAAGACGTTAATGGATGACACTTGTCCATGAGGCAAGGAGGAAAGCATTGCTTAACAGCACTGTGGCTGGACAGCACGGTCATAGCAAAAACTGGAAACTTGCTACAGAAAGTCAGCTGGCTCACCCACCTACATTATGGGTTGAGATCCGACCACTGTACAGGCAGAGTTGAGGTAATGGGAAAGTTTATTAATTCCAGGTGTAAATGCCTCATAATCAGATATCATTAGCCAGATACAGATCGGATGTTAATACCAGGTGGAAATGGGGTTGATCCAAATCTTGTGCAAACAACACGGAAAAGGCTGCAACAAGTTCATCTTCATGTATTTATACTTTCTGTTGCTGTTGTCATACATCATTAAATATACCACTTATTCAGTGTAATAAATTATTTTGTTACAGCCTTCTTTTTCCCTCGACCACCATGCAGTTAAAGGAAAATTCCACTTTATTACAGCTTGCGTCGAACATTGTACTCACCAAGTAAACAGCTGACACTGTATGTCTAAAATAAAACTAAAAACTAAAACATAGGTCTAATGGGTCAAGATACACAAGCAGTCAGACAGGTTGGATACTAACAAACACTTTAAATCAGATCATATAAACAAAAATACAACCCAAGCTGTAATGAACTGGTATTATCCTCTCAGCATAGGGGAAGGACTTGTAGAGTTGTCCCTGCCTGTAGGGGGGGGCTGGGAATCCTTCATCTTAATTAACACACGGTGATCACAGCTGCGATAGGCACTTTCATCAATCCAAAAATCAGTGTGAAAAATATCTCGGCCATGTGTGCTAACCTGTGGACCCCGTCACCTGTCACCTCACACACAGGAGACGTCTGTTATCCTTCATGTTCAACACAGCTCCCAGGCACAGAAACGTCCAGAGGCCAGCGGTGTAGTGCGCTGCACGAGCTCCAGGAGCAGAGAGGGGGAGAGAGCACAGTACTGACAGGCCTGACCTGTTCCCAGATCAGAATTCAAGGAGAAAGAATACTTTGACTGTGGAAGAATACACTATGGAGCAATGCACACACTCTTATACACACCCACGACCACACATGGGAGCAGCAGCAGCAGGCGGCAGATCAGTCTGTATTGTCACACTATGGCCTCTCATTGGTCCACTTCCAAATCCTCTTCCTCAACAGAGGCAGGAAATCTGAATTCAGATCAGTCAATCAGGTTCCCGTACACGGAAGTATTTTGTAAATGGAGAGCGATGTCCAGAATTAATGCCACATAGTGTTCGTGTGCTGAGGAAATGGCATCAAAAGGCTAATGTGTGTGTGTGTGTGTGTGTGTGTGTGACTGATCAATATTCTGCTTTTATCTGAGTTCATGGAAAGAATTAAAGCCCATCATTGTATTTAAATGACATCAGTTTGAATTAGTCATCCTCATGCTGAAATGTTGTTGTTTTTTGTTTTTTTTCCATTTGAATAAGTCAATCCAAAAATTCTATCTGTTTTGCACCAGAACGAAACTGAGTGTGATTGAAACTGAATGGAACATTGTGATAGCTGAATGGGTTACAGCACAACACATAACAGCCACGGCCCTGGCATGTCACACATTGACCTTTCGCGAAACGCAGTTGCCATGGTGAGGCAGACAATTTGCATGTCTTGCCATGAAACAGGAAACCCTTTTTTGAACGTTTTTATTTGATGTGGGTTGACCAGATCCACCTCAAATTTGGTTAGCAGAACTTTATGACCTTCATGATGCTAAATTTGCAAAGCAATGTGGTCTACACTTGATATGCAGCAACATCTGTTGATGCGTCAATGCTGTTGCCATGGCAGACGAGTGATGCTATGCCAAACAGGGAGTGGAAATAACTCAGTAATGTTTCAACCAATCAGCCTCAAATTTCATATAGTTATTGATGGGCCAGTCCTGATCACACCCATGTGAAATGTGTTAGTCATAGTAATGACGCCACCTGTATTTAAAAAGGGGTCTACTGTCGAATGGGGTCGTCGTGACAGACATTATTGTGATTGAGGGACCACTCCTGATCAAACCTATGTGAACTTCATGAGTCATATTCATAGCGCCACCTACAGGCAACAAGAAGCAAGCCTTGTGTGACAAACATCATTTGATTTACATGGAATTTACATGGTGTGGTCTACACTTGTTATACAGCAATGTGATGGATAATTAGTACGTATTCTCTAGCGCCACATAGTGGACACATGAAGTGATGTTTAAGTGATGTTTAACTCCTTCATGCAATGAATCTATTATTAATCCGTGTCAGGTGATCTCTGGTAAATGTATTGCGAATGTATTATACATAATTTCCAATATATGCCACGTACTCCACACAGGAAATAATGCTGTGCTGGTGTGAGGGCCTGCTCATTACTGCCTGCAGCTTTCATTTTTGTTTTGTTTTTTTAGGGGGGAGTTCGGTGAACTGGATGTTTAATGACATTCAATTACAAGTCAGTGATAGTGACTATAAGTGATAGTGACCAATAGGTGGATTATGCTTTTGATCCAATTAGTCTGTTTGTTTGTCAATTAGCAGGACATCTCTGACTTTAATTCCATTTAACAAATGTTTTGGGCCAAGAAACAAGAGATTCATTTTGGTGCAAATCCAGGACTTCTTTCAAAGTATTTCTTTACATTGCAAGAATGTGCTTTTTCTTACATTTTCAAGTTTTTTGTTTTTTTTAAACAGCCGCACATAAACGAAAATCACTCGACTAGGTGACATGATGACACTTGAGCTCTTCTAATCTTTTCAGTTATTTCATTAAAACCATTCATGCTTTGAGTTCTGGGGTTCAACTTGAACATGACATTCAAATTTAAATACAATCTCTACTGGCACATATATCTTTCCATAGATAGTGACCGTGTGCGTGTGCGTTCAGTAAATGAGTGGTGTGTGTCAGTAGTATTCTAAGTTGACTTGTAAACATTCTGTTAAGTCCAGGTATCGGAGCGTTTTTTAGGCAAATTACTTCTCATTCCAAAAACTCTCTCCTCTGCCCCTCTCTGCATTCATCACACACTGGATGTGATTGCTTGGTAGTGTGTGTGTGTGTGTGTGTGTGTGTGTGTGTGTGTGTGTGTGTGTGTATGTGTATGTGTGTGTGTGTGTGTGTCCTTAGCTGTCCACCACCTGGTGTGGCAGAGTGACAGAGGAGCCGTTGATAAATGAGCCTTGTTTGTCTCTTCCCTTCAGAAAATAAGTGAGCAGTTCCCCTTTCCCCTTCACAAAGATGGGCCCCCTCCGCACAAATCGGAAGCCGTACTCCTTCAGGATGTTGTAGCAGTCCTCCACCACCTGGGGGCAACACACACACACACACACACACACACACAATACATTACAAGGCTTTCAGACCATTTCTCACAAAAAATTTGACACATTTACTTAAAACTGGATATGCAACATTGGATTTGTGTTGCATGCAGCACTGAAGAGACTATGAACATTCTAACTGCTTCCTTTAGAACTACAGCACTGAATGTATCCTGCAACACAGCAAAAACACAGTATTTGATAATAAAATACATGTAGCAGCTGGCCTACTGTTACTATACCTGTACTCTGCTCATGCAAAACAAAGGAATACTTAATAAATTAATATTGTGGTGGAATTTTTAACTTTGATCTTAAACTCCCTGAGTGAAAGCAGCTGTGGTTCCTGCAGTCTGATGACATGTCAGCTTGTTACAAAAGGAACTAAGAGTTATGTCTTGCAGAAGACCTACAAGCTGACAGACAAACATCCCTGAAACAGTACTGTCTTACAGAGTTGTTATGAGAAATGTTTTGTTTGTTGGTTTTAACCAACAATTACCTATTTCTAAATCCAGCAGTTACAGAGCAACATGATCCTTCTTATTTGTGCTTTTCCAAAAACGAAACATGTTCATTTCGTCTTACCGAGGATGATTTCTGAAAATGTGGTTACTTTTGCGAAGTTCATTTGTATCTATGTAATTGAAAGGCACACTTTCTTTTGTAGTTTTACACTGACACATACATTTCTTGAACTTCGTTTTCGATTTTGTTTCACACAGCTTTAAGAGCACAAATCGAAATGCATTTTCAAACAGCTGTAGCACAGGAACACGCGCAGAATGTAGGTGAGGTGAACACGTCTTCTAGTCATTATATGTAAACATACGCGGATAGTAACTCGCACCCAAAATGAAAAAGCAGCCAACTTGGTGCGCAACAACGTTGGAGGCTATGTTGAAGCATGGAGGCTGACCACTCCCATATTTTCTGGAATTATGAAAAGATAAGGCTATATTGGGACAAAAGTAAATGCAGTTGTATTTTGGGATATGAAATCCCAAGTACCTGTCCTGTGATGTATTTTGGGAACATTGAAAATGTTACGAAAGCCGTTACTAGAAATTGGCTTAATGTAAAACACCCCAGAGTCCCAAGTGGTCTCGAGGTTAGGATTCATGGTTTGCACCCAGGTGGTCTGGGTTCAATTCCTGGTTTGGGAGACTGTATTCAGGATTATTGTCCTGTACAGATTCAGCTGTAACTCTGATCCATGACTGTTTGACAGCCTTTCGTGTAATTTCCCCCCTGGGGATCAATACGTATTTCTGAAAACAGGGACAGTGGCTTGACATTGTAAAAGACATTTTTGTTATGGAAAAGCTGACATACCTTCTGAGAGTCCAAGAAAACACAAAAATGGAATACAAAAATGTACCAAGACAACGACTAAACTAAACGAATACCTAATTAAAATGTACCTGTATGAATATTGTAATAATTTCGAGAAACTACTCATTGTTACTTTCTACTTTTTTTTTTTTTTTTGTACCATATTGTATTATTTTTTGTGTTGAGCTGTTCTGTATATATTTTTGTGAAAGTGTAATAAAACTCAAGTGAAAAAGGATAGAAACACACTGGATTAAATTGACCTAGGATGAACCTGGACTAAAACATGGTTTATTTACACATTGTGTTGCACCAAAGCTTTGAGCCTACTCTCAACAGTGCTGAGTGATCCAGAGACCTCAGTAAAGCCCCAGTGCCGTATGCTGTACCTGAATGTTTCCCATAACCCCGGTGGACTCCATGCGACTGGCCACGTTCACAGTGTTGCCCCAGATATCGTAGTGGGGTTTTCGGGCACCAATCACTCCTGCTAACACTCCGCCCTTATTCAGACCTGTAGGAGAGTGTTGACACATGTGACACGTAAGATCAAGACTGTCATGTTATGTTGAGATCACCTATTACCAGTCTGTGGAGGCCAGCGGGCCATGTTTTATGCTGCCGTGTGCCGGGGACAGAGCGTGAGGATGAGAGACGCTCAACACGCTCAACAAGCGTGATGGGAGGAGGAGTTGAGCTGGACCCTCTGGAGGAGGTGACAGAGAAGAGGACGCTGTCCAAGTAGGTTAGCATCCCACATCTCCCACCCCCTCCACAACATGCTGGCTGAGAAGAGGAGCGTCTTCAGCTGAAGACTTGTTCCACCGAGCGATGCAGGAGATCACTCCTGCCGTTGGCCATGAAACTGTTCAACTCATCCTGCTGTGTCTCCGCTGGAACATTTTCTATGTGTCATTATTTGACAACATTTACTTGGATGATGCATGCATGCAAATGTGCATACGACCGGTGTCTAACCATACTGACACCAGAGGGTGGAACCATGGAGTCTAAGCGAGTCACACAGGGAAACTCTGATCTATTAGAGACAGACTGTTTTAGTAGGAAGCCTCGATGTTTTCTCATCTGCTCCTGTTTTAGTTTGAACTCAGCTGTTAGGAAGTTTGAGCCTGTTACCAAGTGCTGTTTGATGTGCAGCGTTCCTTGTGTGCCCCCCCCCCCCCCCCCAAATACTTCCATAACTGTTAGGATTTTTCATTCTTACAAGGGCAGAAGTAATACAGCACACACACACAGAAAGAGGTGAGGGGTTAGCACATACCAATGCGTAGCATGAAGTTGTTGAATGACTGGTAGTTGATGTTCATGAGTGTGACCTTCATAGCCAGAGCGAAGTCTGCCAGGTCTGCCAGGTGCTGCCAGCGCTCTCTGTCAGACTGCTCCTCCTTCTGTCACACAAAAAACCGTAACTGCTCAAACTGCACCTCCACACCACCATTATGACCACCACAAACACAGACACACACACAGACACACACACAGACACACACACAGACACACACACACACACACACACACACACAGATGATCATTTGTGAATCCAGGAAAGACAAAGACTCTACACTGTCATCATGATGTCCACATCATTCCGTATCGTCACATTCCATTCTAATCAAAAAAATCAGCAAAAGTGATTATTTCTATCAATCAGTCAGAGACACGCTGAAGTGTCATGGAGAAGTCACGTGACCATGCTGACCTTCATGCAGGTGTAGCCATTGCTGACGTCTGGGGTGACGCCTGACGCTGCCATGTAGGTGCTGCCGATGGTCTTGATCTTTGTGATGCAGCGGAACTGAGGCTCATCCAGCAGCTGACATGGACACAGGCGAAAGGTTATGTTTACACGGATCTGAGGGACTCAAACTCAGACCACTTCAAACACAGCTCCGGTACTTTTGGAAGGAAATCACATTGCCTACATGTAAAATGTTGCCAGCTTTAGTGCCTGTCATATGTCAGGTCCTGCTACTGCTAATAAAACACAGAGAAGCAGGATGAGGAAAGCAGCTTACACTGTCAAAGTCTGAGATGATCTCATTGAGGAACCGCAAGCATTCGATCCCTCCATTATTGATGCTCTCCTCTGTGTAGAAGTCCGAGAAGTTGGGGATTGAGGCAAACATGACTCCGATCTCATCGTAGGACTGGCTGTACAACTCCTGGAACAGATTAGATCGACAAGACGTCAGAAGGTACGCGGGACCAAACCTGAATGATGGCAAAATACTCCTTGAAAGTAGACAGAGTCTGCAGATGAACACGTCGGGCTTCCTAATAATTCACAGGACAGAAAAGAGATGTCCTGACTATTTTAGCAGTGTAACAGAAAAGTGTTCAAACTGACAAACAGACGAATTAACAAGTGATGTGTGACCCAGAGCGAGCTGGTGTCTGCGGATGCGAGGATCTTACCTCATCCCTTTTCTTGGAGCCCAGGAAATGTCGAGCGACATGTTCAGGCAGCATGTTGGTCACCAGCGCTTCGTTCCAGCGCCTCATCTCATACACCTTCTCCTTCTGCTCGTGGACCTCGATCTTCCACAGGAACAGGGTGCGGGCGAGCTTCTCCACCTTCAGGCAGCAACAGAGGCCCATGTTAGCATCTGACCAGTATTTGGATTTGAAAGCAGAAATGACTGGGAATGCTGCAGAGAATGATGGCTACAAACAACACATGTACACCGTACACCTGCCCCCCTCTCTTGCATCCTCCCTGCTCATGGTAGCATCCATGGGGTCACCCAGTACAGGTAGAATGTACTCATTATTTGCAAAAATGATCAATAACGTCAATCCAACTGTATCATAGCTGTTATCTAAAGTGAAGAAGCACTGGTAAAACACATTTACGCGGCACGTACATGTCATTTAAGAGAATTTGTGGCATTCACCAATGTTCTTCGCGAGGGGGCCAGACCTGTTGTCCGAGTCATGAACTCATTTCTCCTCCAAAGGGGAAAAACAAGTCATGATGCCGTTGTCTGAAGTTAAGTTTTAAGTATCAGTGTTAAGTAGCAGTGGGTGAGTTTGCCTTCAAATGAACAGTGAGATGGCAGCAGTACGTATATTAGTTATCTATGCGTGTTTTACTGTTACAGCTGTTGGAGCACACACGTAGCGTACAACAGCTCAGTGTATGGTAACTAGTCCCTCTTTCTGTCCGAGTGCGATGAGGAGCTGCTTTTGTCATTTTTGATACTCTATCAGTTGGTCTGGACTTTAATATACAGTTATATATACCCTAATATATAGTTTATGGCTGTGAGATTCTCTATTACCTATTATTAGGGATGGCTCGATACTGGTACGCCTGGCTGCTACTGCCATGGACCTGCTTGACTCTCATCACTACAATTACTAAATATTATAAAGAGTACGGTCTACACCTGCCATAGCAACCTACAAGAAGCTTTTTTTAAATTTGATTTTATTTGCATCGAACCGAAACCACCTAAGAAAAGTGTAAAGTAAAAATAATTTCCCATCCATTCCTCACGGTCATTTGATGTTTCCTGTAACTTTAAAAGCTTTGCACAGAACATCACATGTATTCCCACACAGACGCAAGATGACATATCGTTGGCAGCTGTACTGCTGTTAAAGAACAGCAAACACAGGAGATATTCACTTACATGTCGGGAGAAATAATAGAAGCTGACCATCATGATGAAGATCATAATTGTCATGGTGAACTTGGAGGGCACCAGGTATGACCTGCAAAGAAGAACTTTGACAATTTCTGCTGCAATACCAGTGTTTCCAATGTTTGCAGTATTGGTGACTCCCAAATACTTGAGCATCACTTGATTGTTAGCTTTATCTAGTTACACAGTGCTATGAGGGGTGCGATAACTTCACTGGCTCTTTTGTTCCTCACCTGTAGTCCTGGAAGCGGGCCATGTCATAGTGGTCAAAGATGTCCCTCCAGCTGTAGATGTTAACAATGCCGGTGGCCACTGTGATGAGCAGCATCAGTGTGAGCTTGACCATGTGACTGACCTGAACCAGCATGGTCGTGGCCATCAGTGCCAGCACAGCGATGTAGCTGTAATATTTGGGGTTGTCCAGGCAACCATCAGGGCCAGACCAGGAGGAGGAGGAGGAGGAGGGAGCCACTGTGGGGCTGCCTGAGTCTGAGACTCGAGGCAGACAACTCAGCTAGACAGGGAAGAGACACCAATCTTGAGCTCAGAACTACTAAAACTGCACTCATCTGTCCTTCAGTAGCAACATCCAGGGTTGGGTGCACCTGGCGTACATTTTATAACCCACACTAAATTCACTCATAGAATAAATACAAATCCCCAGACTGGTTTGGCCTTTTGGGGTTGTAAGAAACAGCAGCGTGCAGCTCACCATATCCATGATGTCGGCCATGGTGAGGATGAAGATGGCTGCCATGGCCCAGGTGTTACGGGCCCAGCGGGTGTGGTCGATCCAGGTGGAGAAAGATACCAGCTTCTTGGGAAAGACCTGACACACACACACAAATCCATTAGGAGTGTAACAGCAGATAATTTCTATCAAACGGTTGCAGTTCAGTAAGTTATGCTATAGGGATGAGGTTTGACTGCATTTTATCAAATTCAGATCCACTTATTGAATCCGAATCCTTAGCAAGTCTTATTAGGTTTACCTTTCAACACTTTGCTAAAACAACTCAAAGATGTCTACTCTCCTTTTGTTAGCTGATAAGCAGAAACTCTGTTGATGATGATGTACGGGACTGCTATGAAGTTAACAGCTTAAAGTCGCAGACAAGACCAGAAGCGGGGAAAGGGGACGAGAACAAGAGTGGATGGGAAAAAAAACAAGTCATCAACCAACAGGAAAGGCTTCCTGAGAGTGGATGAAAACTCTCAGACATTTGAACATGACACCCCGGGGGACCTAACAACATGAATGATGCCCCCATTCCATTTGGGTGTCCCAGTAGCCTTACACCATACCAGAGGCCTGGACCAGGGGCACCTAAATGGAATGCTGCCATTATTACTGTTATAGGCCCTTTTAGTGCAGACGTCATGATTGTGCCACAGTGTTAGCTGAAGGCAATCACCTCAGAGTAGTCGGCTACATATCCTCCCTAAAAAAAAAAGAAGAAAAGAGTAATGGCTCCAAATTAAAATGTTATCACATACGAGCTGCCACTGCCAGTCAAAAGAATCAAAGACAACTATAATTAAAGACGATAAGACGAAAGGATTGAACCGAGGCGATCGTCAACAATGTTCGTTTTTGTAGCTCACACTTCATATCACGTAAAGGTTAAATAAAGTGTTGTCTGTTGTAGGTATGGATAACGTTATGTGTCTAAAGGCTTGTCATGCCCACCTCATCAGAAATTGGGGAACTCTGAGGAATAGGTGATGTCTCTCGTTACGCTAACTCTTTTAACGCATTAGCTAACTTTGTTAGCTAGTTGTACGGCCAGAGACAATCTGTTAAATCTTTGCATTTCAAGTCTTGTACATGACCATTCAGGACATAGGCATGTAAAGCCCTCCGTTTCTTTTTACTACACACGCTTGGTTTCTCTATCAGGTAGGTGTAATGCTAAATGTCTGGCCATTCCACCGGAGGTAGTCCTGTCAGATTGTCCATCCACAGTGAGTGAGCGTGTACGGATTGGCCAGTCTGGCCCCATTGGTTCACTTACATGCCACGTGCCAGCCTGCTTCAAGGCCTCCACCATCATCCCCGTCCCCAAAAAACCAGGGCCCACTGGATTAAATGACTACAGACCCGTCGCCCTGACCTCTGTGGTCATGAAATCATTTGAACGCCTGGTTTTGTCCCACCTCAAATCCATCACAGACTCTCTGCTGGACCCCCTGCAGTTCGCCTACAGAGCCAACAGGTCTGTAGACGACGCCGTCAACCTGGCTCTACACTTCATCCTCCAGCACCTGGACTCCGCAGGATCCTATGCCAGGATCCTGTTTGTGGACTTCAGCTCTGCCTTCAACACGATCGTCCCGGCTCTTCTTCAGGACAAGCTCTCCCAGCTCAACGTGCCTGACCCCACCTGCAGGTGGATCACAGATTTCCTGTCTGACAGGAAGCAGCACGTGAAGCTGGGGAAACACGTCTCTGACTCGCGGACGATCAGCACCGGCTCCCCTCAAGGCTGCGTTCTTTCTCCTCTACTCTTCTCCCTCTACACCAACAGCTGCACCTCCAGTCACCAGTCTGTCAAGCTCCTGAAGTTCGCGGACGACACCACCCTCATCGGACTCATCTCTGGAGAGGATGAGTCTGCCTACAGGTGGGAGATTGACCATCTGGTGACCTGGTGCAACAGCAACAACCTGGAGCTTAACGCTTCAAAGACAGTGGAGATGGTTGTTGACTTCAGGAAGAGCGCAGCCCCACCCGCCCCCATCACCCTGTGTGACTCTGCAGTGGACACTGTGGAGTCCTTCCGTTTCCTGGGCTCCATCATCAGCCAGGACCTCCGGTGGGAGCTGAACATCAGCTCCCTCATCAAGAAAGCCCAACAGAGGATGTACTTCCTGAGGCAGCTGAGGAAGTTTAACCTGCCACAAAAAATGCTGGTTCACTTCTACACTGCCATCATAGAGTCCATCCTCACCTCCTCCATCACCGTCTGGTACGCTGCTGCCTCCACCAAGGACAGACGCAGACTGCAGCGTATCATCCGCTCTGCAGAGAGGGTGATCGGCTGCAACCTTCCATCTCTTCAGGACCTGTACTCCTCCAGGACCCTGAGGAGAGCAGGGAAGATCGCTGCCGACCCCTCCCACCCCGGACACCATCTGTTCGACCCCCTCCCCTCTGGCAGGAGGCTGCGGTCCATCAGGACCAAAACCTCCCGCCACAAAAACAGTTTCTTCCCCTCTGCAGTCAACCTGACAAACTCTCACTGACCCCCCCCCAGAACACAAACACAAGCTATACGTTATATTAACGTACATCACCCCTGTCCCCACTGCGTTACATTAACGCACTCACCCCCCCACTGGACACTTTATCTGGACACTTTACTTTATTCTGGTCACTGCACTGTTGTTATTTATCTTATCTTATTTTTTTTTATTTTCTTTATTTTTATTTTTATTCTTATTCTTATTTTAGCTTTTATATTCTACTTATTTGTTATCAAAACAATAGCACCTTCAGACCACAGCAAATTCCTTGTAATGTATGTTACTTGGCAATAAACAGTTTCTGATTCTGATTCTGATTCTGATACTGTTATAAGCTCTGTGTACGGTGAGGATGATCACATTTAGACACATGTGCCTCAGCCAATAGACTGTGTTGTGTTCATGGAAATGGTTCTTCTTATGACACTGTAAACACACACGTGAACTGAAGAGCCCTGAGCACTTTGTCAGTGCATGTGATTGACTTCCTGACTGTGTGCATGTTGCTGAGTGCTGCCTGTGACATCAGCAGTCAATACTGGCCTGCCTGCTGGGCATCAATACATCTGAATTTCCATGATGAGGTGGAATCAAAAGTACTGCTGCATGCCAAACATGAACACACACACACACACACACACACACACACACACACACACACCACAATGCTATCCTTTATCACAATAAACTGCACTGTCATTGAATGTTAACAGTATATACACCCATTTCAAATACATGTGTTTAACATAAGACACATAAGACCAAAGAAGACTCTCATTGGAGCTTCAAGTAGAAAGAATGTGCAATACTATTAGTGTGTGTGTGAGATGAGGAGATTGATATCAATCTAACATGGGTTTCCAGATCCGCTCTGTGAGTAGAAGTTTTGGTTTGGGGTTTCTGTACAGGCACAATGGCACCAAACCTGACAGCCTCACTGTGATGACAAGACTTGAGGAAGCTGCACACAGTCAGTGCACCGACTGGGAGCCAGGTGCACGACGACCCTGTGGAGTTAGATGCTACATGTGAACCAGTGAGCTTCAGAGCTGTTGGTAAGTGTACTTTTGAACTTTGGATAGAGCCAGGCTGGCTGACTCCAGCTTCACCCTTGACACACAGACATGAGATTAAAACTGATCCTCTCTCACTTTTGAAAGGAAGGGAATACATCATTCCCAAAACTCTGAGGATATTTCCTAAAAACATAACTCAAGGTACATTTGTGTGACTCTATCTTAAGGAAACAAGAGCTCATAGACTGGTTTGTCTGCGTTTGGGCATAGGAGAACGCAGTCTCGCTGGTAACCCAACCGGTCAAAGCAGACGACCGCCTACCTAGAGTTTGGTTCTGTTCAAGGTTTCTGCCTCTTAAAAGGAAGGTTTTCCTTGCCACTGATTTTGGGCTTTGGTCGGTCTGACCAGACAGAGTTCAAGTGTAACAGCATAAAAATGTGTTGTAACTCACTCTAGGGAAGATGGCGGCCAGAGAGCAGATTGTCAGGATGAGCAGCAGGACCTCGCCCACCGCAAAGGTGATGTAGTTTGCAATCAGCCTGTTCAACAACACATAAACACAAACAAACCCTGAGAGAAATACACAGAACTGGTAGCAGTCAACATCCCGACTCTCTAACATCTGTGTTAAGTCATGAACAACTGCATGCAGATGGGGCAGAAAGCAATACTCAAGAGATGGTGATGGATACACATGTTCGAGGTCCCAAGATTTGAGTTGTACAGAGAGTAAAGAAATATATGAATAGCATTATCTTTGTGTGGCATAAATCAAACATTGCCACACTGTGAATAAAAGTAAGAGTGAGGAGATTACTGCTGGCCTTGTGAACTGACCAGGGGTCTATGAGAGCCTCCATAGCCGCAGTGAAGAGCAGGACCACACAGGAGCAGCAGAAGGCAGCTCCGCTCTGTTTCTCCTTCTCCACCGAGTAACGGGTCTCCAGGTCTGGATCCACAAACCTCAGGGACAGCCTGTTGGTGTGTTTCCCCTTCAGACTGACGAGACAGATGTAAAATATTGCTCTTATGTTATCTACAGCTTACCTGACATCACAACACTACACATATTGATGCAGGCTACTCGCCCCTAAACACTGTATTTTGCATTGTGTGTCCAATTTGGGAGGAAACTGTGATGTTGATTTGTGGGGCTGGGAATCAAACTTTACTGTCCTATCATCACAGAATGTGACCTCAGCACCAAGTATCCCAAACTGTCAAATACTGAAACTAGAATTGGATGGCTGGTCAGATTCACAATCTTTCAAGTCAAAGTTCATGTTTGGGGCAAGTCAGGGGCGGAGGTAGAGCGACGGTTTGGTCCCGCCTGAACTCCAAGTTGCCAGGTCCCTTGACGACCACCAACACGACAAAAGCTAAAAACGAGGGGAGCGGTATCATGAAGGTGTTCTGCATGTATGTCAGTGTAGCAGTGTTCACTTACGCTTGGACAGTCTCTCTCTCCAGCAGGGCCTCGTTGAGCAGTTTGTTGAGCTCCTGTTCGTTCTCCTGAGCATCGATCACCCTCTCAGCCAGGTCCCGCAACCGCAGCCTTCTCCGAGGGTTAGGGAAAGATGGATTCACCACCTGGAGTCCCACACATAATGAAATCTGACCTTTACTCTAGCACTTCCCTCAGGGCACATTTTAGCTCCACTACTAGTACGACTAGCGTGCCTTGAGAAAACCAGACGGTGGCACAAAAAATGACATGGGGGTGGAAGCTTAGCGATGTAGCAACTACTGACCTACTGTAGTTGGCAGCATGCTAGCTTTATGGGACAATGCTAGCTCTAGCCAAGACGGTTTCCAACTGGCCAACAGAGCAAATGAATATATAAAGTAACCAAAGCAGAAGATTGATTTTGCAAATGAATCCGAGGGATTCCACTGAAAAGAACTGACTCTGGTATGAAACGCCCTTCTTAGAAACGCTGCTGTGACCAGGCTTAACATTACCTAAATTATCAGTATTTATATATATATCTATATATATATAGATATATATATTGACGGTTCAACACTTTTGAATTGTGAGTGGTAAAAAAAAATCCTGCTGCCTTTTGGGGGCCACCAGTGGGACTCTGGCTACATTACATCTCAAACTCAGTGACGATTTCTCGGGTTACCCTTGTGTCCAGTTCTTCTGGTTCCTCCGGCGTGGTGCAGGCCGTGTTCACACTGCCATTACATTCTGTGGTGTTGATCAGCAGCGGGGAGTTTCCATTGGAGGAGGTTACAGACAGCTTCTAATGTGAAACAAGAAAACAGGAATGATTACTATGAAAAGCTGACAGACTTTCCAGGACAGATTCATGTATTTGTGAGTGCTGAACACACAGTTTCTTACATTTAGTTTCTAATATTTAGTTTTGAGAAACAAGAAGTATTCAAATGTGACTTTACGTGCACCATTTAATCACTTTCCCTGTCTGAATATTTGCAGTGTTCGACTCACTACACCGTTGATGCCATTCTTTCCCACCGGTCCTTTAGGAACCACCACCAGGTAGGTCTCGATGCCCCGCTCCCTCAGGTAGTCACAGCGGTCACCTCCGTTCCCGGGCTCCACATCAAACTCCCCATGAAGACACTCCATGGTGCTCTGCGAGATGTGGACGCGACTGGTCCACACATACAGAGGGGGTCAGACATTAGACAGATCGCTGATCTGTGAACTACATGAATTTCCCTTGACAAATGTACAATGATGCTCTTATACAGAGAGATGAATTGCATCAGGGGACTAAATTTTACTTCATGAACACATCAGTGCTAGCGTTTGATGAAGAATGAACATCCATGCTCAATTCCATTATTTTGTTTTGGATTAGTTTATAACATTGCATTAATCAGTTTTTGATACACCTGTATGGACAACTGTTATGATGAAGTCTTTGACTTTTGTAGATTGGAGGTTTTAGAGCTGTGTACAGGTCGGGAGACACCAAGAGAGCGATGGTGGAGGTGCTCCACAAAAAGACGTTCACGCCAAATGGTGAATTGTTCGATTTTTTTGTTGGACTGTGTCACAGCTTTGGAACTTTGCCGTCCACCTTTCACCTCTAAAATAACACCTGAGCCTCCCTACATCAAGAGAAGAGTGGGCTGGACGCGGACAGAAGAGGCGTACCAGCCAGACAGCTACTGTATTATCAGCACCACCCTTGTGGAATGACAATGCATTGTGTAGGTGACTCAAACCTGATCCCTCCAGGCCAGGGAAACAGAACACATTCACCAGAGACAAACAGGGACATCCTCATGTCAAACACAGGCCAGAAGCCTAATGTTCCGTACCTGGGGATTAATAGTTAACCATGTATTTCTCTAAGGTCACTTAGTTCAAGGAAATCCACTGAAGCAACAAACAAAAGAGAGGTAGTGCATGGAGTTCATGTTTGTTCTTACCCTGGTATCCCTCCAGCCTCCATTTTGTTGGCCACAGTGACATCTGTGGACCAGACGTCGTACTGCCAGCGTTTCTGCCCCAGCACTCCCCCCAGGACCGTGCCACTGTGCACTCCAACCCGCATGTCAACATCTGTCTGGGTCTTCTCTCGGACGTACCTGTGGTTGGTTTACAAAGCATCCACGTTATAACAAAACTACCTTCTGTTTACGTTACAATCAATCAATCCAGCTCTCTTTCCCATTTCAAACCTCTGGCTACCATGACAAGACAAACACATCTCAACCTATACACTTGTCTGGAGTCTGACCACAGTGTTGCATCACAATCAATTAGAGCTTGGTGACCTCTCATTGTCAACCAGTGTTCAATTCACTGTATTTCACAGCTGTAGTCCACAGAAAGTCAATAACAGTCCATCGAAGTGATCAATCCCACACTGTGGACCAAGTGACTGACACACTGCATCACATCAAAAATGTACACTGACAGGCCAGCATCATCCAGAGTTATCTTGGGCTGCTCTCCCCAGGCTCCTGACCCCCTCGGCCCCTGTACTCACGAGATGGCCTCCACCATGGCCAGGCCCATCATGATGGAGCAGGCAGCATGGTCCTCCCTGTAGTCTGGCAGCCCACAGATACAGTAGTAGCAGTCTCCCAGGATCTTGATCCTCAGCTGGTGATATTTCTGACAGGGTAGATGAGGTTTAGTCAGAATATTTGATAATTTCTTGTAATCTTACATAACATGCATATAACTGAAATAAGCAAATGTCATGAGATCGGTCGGTAACTCACTGCAGCCAGTTTGTCAAAGCGAGCGAAAAGCTCGTTGAGCAGTTTGACCAGCTCCTGAGCGCTGCAGGACGACGACAGCTGGGTGAAGCCCACGATGTCCGCAAACAAAATACTGCAACGACAACAAGAGACAGACACAAGACAGCACATCAGCACTGACATCATAACATGCACATCCTCAGTGTTTCAACATGTCATACTGTTCCATATCTCAGTTAGAATCTGGGACCAGCACTATCATTTCAGGGCACTGATTACTTCCTGGAAAATTGTGAATATTAAATGATGACTGGCCGCCCTCCATTTGGCTGTTCCAGCATACTGCTTGTTACTTAGCGGCAAGGTTGGGGAGCCCCCCCACAGAAATGGAGAGCAGGCGGTGCAGGAGACAGCTGATAATCAAACGGCAGCAGGTGGTGGAGATGCTGTGGTGGTGTTGGCAGAGACACTACAGAACCTTTGCATTCAGCTACAACAAGCCTCTATTGCCTTATGATGCTGGTGCCGTTTTGTGTGCCAAATTGAAATGGAATGGAAACCACGCCCCGCCTGCCACAAACTGGCACCGTGCGAGTTGGGTTTCAGAGTGCACCCATTAATCCTGCACCAGTAGGTGTGAATCGAAGCTCATAAAGCCATCACAACGCTTGAAGTTATCCGCCCTTTTATCACAACATTTTTTCCACACATCGGTCAATATTCATATATACGTATGTCATGTTAGAAATTACGTCATCATTTCTGTTGACCTTAAAGAACTGCTTAAGCTTAAGAGCAGAATCGATTTAAATCTGCAGTGTGAAGATCGTGTCTTGGGTCAGTTACATTCATCAGTTAAAACCAGTTAAAAGCAGCACCATGTCTGACATCTGTAATGTGTTATTAGGGGATGGGTCTAATTGCTGGTGTTTGGGACTGTAAGCACTTGCATGCATGCTTTGTAGGATGGTGATGCTTCAGGTAATATAAAAGAATAGTTTGTGGCTTTTTCCTGCCTTTGTCAGCACAGGTGAGCAATATACATGTTTGGAACGGATCTGACCACTTTCTCAAAATGGGGCTTTAAAGAATAGGTTCACAATTTGTCAAGTCTGTCTTGAAACAAAAGTCAGGTGATTCACACACTGAAGCTGGTTTATCTTGCTGTAATCGTTCCTCCTGGTCATACTCGACATCAACAGCTCCTTTCCTAAAGCCATTTTCAATGGAAGTGAAGGGAGACAAAATCTGAAGTTGACGTGAGCATTCCCGAGTAAGACAAGCACAGTGGATATCTTCCAGTCTGTTTAGTAAAGAATTTCCTGTTTTTGTTATTATTCTTGCACTGCGGCTAAACAGGGAAACACTAAGGGTATTTTATACAAAAAAAAACTGTTACGTTGGAATATATCCACTTCATTTATCTCAGACAGACGGCTGAAGCCTCATATTAACTTCAGCTGAACTTGAATGTATTCTTGCACACAATGAGGCCACCCCCCCCGTTTCTCACATTGGAAACACACAAAGAAGAAATCTTTGAACGGGCAATGTGAACAGGAGAAATGATGACAGCAAGCAAACAACTGTTTCAGTGTTCATATGGGTGGCTGACTGTTTTAAGACAGACCTGAACAATTGTGAACCTCATTCATCCATAACAGCTCTTTCTGTTTGAGATTGTTGTGACTGTTGAGCTGTCATTTTCCACCACCAGTAGGTTTCCTCAGATGGAGCGCTCCTCTCTCCCAACTAACCATCTGACTTCTGACACCACAACAATAGCATGTGGCTGGCGGTTCGCTAACTCAAACGGCCCTGCTGTGTCTATTTTTGGGAAGTGGTCTGTCTGTTTGCAAAAGACTGCCATATGACTGGTGAGAAATAGCTTTGCTTTAGTGTTGGGATTGGGTTATTAGTACGTTGTTAAGCAATGTAGCTTATTGATAGTACATACTTTTGTGCTCTCTGGAATGCAAGACCCCGGTTTGAGAAGCACCTCGCTGCATACACGAGATCAACGAGACAAGATTCAGACAGCACCCCTCACAGCACCCTGAATGTTGACAGAGGTGAGCCTAGCTACCTGACGTTTTCATGTCTGTACATGTACATGGTGTTGAACTGCTGCATCTCCTTCTGACTGGGCTCCTTCTTCATGTCCTGAAGCATCTCGTCAGCTATGTGCTTTGGAAGGATGGAGAGCAGCAGACGTTCCTGTGGGGGACAAAGACAAGACACAGAGGACATCACACACAGCTACTCATAATAAAACAGGGAGCAGACTTTGCCCTGTCAGTATCGCTAATGTGATGAGTTTGATTTATTAGGACTATCAGAGCCGATCAAACTCATTGACTACAGTAAGCTAAAAGAAGTAGATCAACATTTTAGGAAATATACATCATTCTGAAAGACATAAGATTGATATCCATCTGAACAGCTCTCTGTGTGTTCAGTACAGAGCTGGAGTCAGGGTGTGGTTAGCCTAGCTTAGCATAAAGACTGGAAGCTGACGGAGACTGTTTGATACTTATTTGAAACATCTAGTGGCGGCTAAGAAAGCTGTATATGGTAAACCACTTGGAAATACTACCTTTCAGTCATGGCTGACACTGTGCTAATATTATTATCCCCTTCAGTGATTTGTTTGTCATCTTGTATCATCAATATGGAGTCAGGGGTAGTCTGCGCCCACTACAGCATTGAGCTTCCATGGATTTCACTTTGGTCTGCTTTTTGTGGTTGCATCATTTCAAAAACTGGCGGACTGAAAAAGATCTTCCAGTTAAAGTTGACAACTCCTGGACACATTCAAGAACACTGAGCACATCCTTTTTATTCATATTTTGTAGAGCAGTCTTCTTATTATTACATTTGTTGGCCTGTTACTGCCACCAACTGTCAATCAGTGGAACAGCATAAAACCATTGGCTGCAAGTTGTATTGTATTACGCCTACGTGCCCGTGAGCTTGCATGTGCAGCCCTGTGTCTACAAAACAAGGGACTTGCTGAACATCATTTCAGAACTGATTGCTGCATAAAACTGCATAGGGTGTGTTTAAGCTGAGAGTCAAAAGGTCTCAGCCTGTCAACATCATCATCAGCTGTTGTCTATCTGTATGTAGACCGTATCAGTCTGGGCCTCTCCTGGGATCAGAGTTTTGGATGGATGACTACATTGACTCACATCTACAGTGCATCCGGAAAGTATTCACAGCGCTTCACTTTTTCCACATTTTGTTATGTTGCAGCCTTATACCAAAATGGATTAAATTCATTTTTTTCCTCAAAATTCTACACACAACACCCCATAATGACAACGTGAAAAAAGTTTATTTGAGATTTTTGCAAATTTATTAAAAATAAAAAACCTGAGAAATCACATGTACATAAGTATTCACAGCCTTTGCTCAATACTTTGTTGATGCACCTTTGGCAGCAATTACAGCCTCAAGTCTTTTTGAATATGATGCCACAAGCTTGGCACACCTATCTTTGGGCAGTTTCACCCATTCCTCTTTGCAGCACCTCTCAAGCTCCATCAGGTTGGATGGGAAGCGTCGGTGCACAGCCATTTTCAGATCTCTCCAGAGATGTTCAATCGGATTCAAGTCTGGGCTCTGGCTGGGCCACTCAAGGACATTCACAGAGTTGTCCTGAAGCCACTCCTTTGATATCTTGGCTGTGTGCTTAGGGTCGTTGTCCTGCTGAAAGATAAACCGTCGCCCCAGTCTGAGGTCAAGAGCGCTCTGGAGCAGGTTTTCATCCAGGATGTCTCTGTACTTTGCTGCATTCATCTTTCCCTCTATCCTGACTAGTCTCCCAGTTCCTGCCGCTGAAAAACATCCCCACAGCATGATGCTGCCACCACCATGCTTCACTGTAGGGATGGTATTGGCCTGGTGATGAGCGGTGCCTGGTTTCCTCCAAACGTGACGCCTGGCATTCACACCAAAGAGTTCAATCTTTGTCTCATCAGACCAGAGAATTTTGTTTCTCATGGTCTGAGAGTCCTTCAGGTGCCTTTTGGCAAACTCCAGGCGGGCTGCTATGTGCCTTTTACTAAGGAGTGGCTTCCGTCTGGCCACTCTACCATACAGGCCTGATTGGTGGATTGCTGCAGAGATGGTTGTCCTTCTGGAAGGTTCTCCTCTCTCCACAGAGGAACTCTGGAGCTCTGACAGAGTGACCATCGGGTTCTTGGTCACCTCCCTGACTAAGGCCCTTCTCCCCCGATTACTCAGTTTAGATGGCCGGCCAGCTCTAGGAAGAGTCCTGGTGGTTCCGAACTTCTTCCACTTACGGATGATGGAGGCCACTGTGCTCATTGGGACCTTCAAAGCAGCAGAAATTTTTCTGTAACCTTCCCCAGATTTGTGCCTCGAGACAATCCTGTCTCGGAGGTCTACAGACAATTCCTTTGACTTCATGCTTGGTTTGTGCTCTGACATGCACTGTCAACTGTGGGACCTTATATAGACAGGTGTGTGCCTTTCCAAATCATGTCCAATCAACTGAATTTACCACAGGTGGACTCCAATTAAGCTGCAGAAACATCTCAAGGATGATCAGTGGAAACAGGATGCACCTGAGCTCAATTTTGAGCTTCATGGCAAAGGCTGTGAATACTTATGTACATGTGATTTCTTAGTTTTTTATTTTTAATAAATTAGCAAAAATTTCAAAAAAAGTTTTTTCACATTGTCATTATGGGGTGTTGTGTGTAGAATTTTGAGGAAAAAAATTAATTTAATCCATTTTGGAATAAGGGTGTAACATAACAAAATGTGGAAAAAGTGAAGCGCCGTGAATACTTTCCGGATGCACTGTATAAGCCACTTGTCTTGGTCAAAAACAAAAGCAACATTTTCCAGGCACAAACTAGAGTTACGTCAGGATTGGAATATAGGGGAGATGTATAAAAAAAAAAGTCTACATGGTGTGCACAGCTGTCTTTGTAGAGCGAGCACTGCTTGCAGCTGAATGGCCTCAAAGTGTCAGTCAGAGATCCTGCACACAGTGACCCAGACCCACAACACTGATGTGTCAAACAAAACAAAAAGCCTCCATTACACACACACACACACACAATCTGTGAATCCCTTTTTAAAACAGGCCTTCACACATATACACACACAGTGTACATAGGGAGGAGGAGGGAGACGGAGGGAGACGGAGGGAGACGGGGGGGGGGGGGGGGGGGGGGGGGGGGCTAGCGTGGCAGCTTTCAATATTCTTATCAAAACCTGACAGAGAGGCAGAGAAGCAACAAACGGCTGAGCGGGTTGGCTCTGTGATTACAGCTGACACCATCTCAGGAGGCTGGTTGCCGTGGTAACCAGCAGCGACCGGATGCTCCTTGATTGGTTGGCGGCCCTTGTCTCCCAGCACCCTGTGCTTCTCCATTAGTATTCTGGGAGTTTCTTCCACTCGTGGTTTTATCAGCCCTCTTGTTGTCTTTTTCCTCTCTCTTCACTTCTCACAACACCTTCTCTCTCTTCTATATTCTCCTCCATAATCACCCCTACCTGCTCTCTTTCTCTCTGCCTTCCTTCTCGGCCTTGTTCCTTGCTCCCTCGCTCTCTGTGGTGCAAACCATCTGTTCCATAAATAGTAGTGAGAATGGAGAATGCCCAGTGGCCACAGATGTGGGGAGAGGAGGGGAGCTGACTGCTGACACAGTACAAGCTCAAACAGACATAAGCCAAACAAACCAATACACACACACACACACACACACACACAAACACACACACACACTCGAAAGAACACATATCACACAGTGCATGTTGCTGGCTGGGCCGATTACATTACAAAGAGGACCAGATGAAATAGACAACATTTGACCTCTTTGAGGGGTGTTTCGTAAAGCAAGATGACCAGTTAAACCATGCTAACTTCACTTCATCATCAGGCTTACTTTCAGAAAATTCTATCTGGAAATTGAAATTGAAAAATTTGACCAAAGTCACCACGGGAAACATATCCCTTCAGACTAGCCTGGTCCTAGTCAGGCTAGATTTCTGGTTTAGCTTCACCTCAGGGTTAGCCAGTGTCAATCAATGTGCCAGACTAAACCTAAACACGCAGCAGATATAATGTTTGCCATGCTTACCTCTCATACTAGCATGCTAATGTTTGCTAAGTACTGCTGAGGCTGCTGGGGATGTAGTGCTGCAGGTCATAAACCAAAGTATTGGACAAATTAAAGGTTTGGCCTCATGATGGCGCAAGATGAACAGTCAGGGGATAACCAAAGTTATTACAATTTCCATTCGGACCATGAATGTTCAAAATGTGCAAAACCGAATCATAATCCACCTAATAGTTAGAATAGATAGAATAGATTCACTCAGAATCAAACACTGTCAACCTATGGTGGTGCTTGAGGAAAGTCATCCTCTGGAAACCATGAATGTACCAGCTTCTGTGCCAATTCTTCTACATTAGCAGGTGTTAAGTGAAGACGTCCTCAATTACAAACTAAAAAAGGTTAAAAAAATAAAATAAAATGGTCCTTTTCATGTTTGAAAATGCACCATTAACGTCAGAATTACGTTTGAAATGAAAGCCCTTATCAGGCAGACAATATGCTACTTAAACCTGAAAATAAAAAAAATATTTAGAATAAATCTGGGATCAGGCTAACCCTGTCGTGGACACATTGAGATGATACTGAAATCGATCTTCTGTTCTGACTCTGGGCACAAGTATATTACAAGGAAAAGTGAAAATGTTCCCTTAAATTCACACATATAAAAAACACCAGAATGTTGTACTGTTTGTCCTCTGACCTGTTGCTGGCTCTGCTCCTCCAGGTTGAGTTTGACCTCCAGTGACTGTCTTGCCTCCAGAAAGGCCTTCCGATGCTTCCGGTCAGCCATGTAGTATGACATGACGCCCACAGTGATGGCACAAACATATATTACAATGTTGGCCAGAAGCTTGAAAACAAAAAAAAAATTCAACAGTTAGGGATCCATGTTTAATGAACGCATGGCACTACAGTAAGTTTTGAGAATTCTACATTCACAAAGTGAACAGCAATCAAGTTTCCATCCAAATCTGGCGCAAATTTTAATTGAATTTCCATGAAGTCATCAACAGAAAATTCGAATGAATGCGTATATTAGGAGTTGAATTCATGGAGATAAACAGCTGGTGGCCCTAATTCTTCAATCGGTGCCATTAAACAATCGCAGTAGAAGAGGACACAATGAGATGATGTCATTAACAAGAGCTCCAGTCAAAGCTTGAATGCTGGAAAACCATGTGGAGAGCATGATGGAAACGTGACATTTCTGTTAAGTTTCATGTATTAATGTCAGGAAGGTTCCAGTCTCCTCATCGCTCCACACAGGTCCGATGTTTTGGCCTGCTCCCATTCTTTGCCTCGTCAATGGAGTGGAACATTGAGTGACGTTTGCATCAATTTCAATTCAATTCATTTTTATTTATATAGCACCAAATCACAACAAAAGTAATCTCATGACCCTTTAGGTCTAGACTGTACTCTTTTTACGCTTTAGGAGCCATGTATATATCTATGTTTGTTTATTGCCATTTCACCTATTGTGTATGGCATGACATCACGGGGGTTGTACCGGCAATAACCATCGTCTATTTATTCAGCTGTTCACCTGCATGGCGACATCTGAGAGGGGGCGAGTAGGGTTCCC